>NW_028139785.1:0-44493 GCF_965202585.1 Thalia democratica | reverse complement strand
ATTACAACCCAACCTTGTTCTTGTGCCATTTTCCCTGCCCCCGGTGAGCCAACGTAGCCCTCTCCTTGGCTCTCGCTCTCATGTGTTCCTCTTCCTCGTCTTCCTGATCTTCCTCGTCGCTCCCTTGCAGCTCCTTCAACTTCTGCTGCTCCTGTTGATTTTTTTTCTAAATGTTGGATCTTTATAATTTACTATAATTTTTTAAATTACCATTAAAAATATTAAATCAGTAGTAATTACTTTAAATAAATTGTATTTTTAAAACTATGTTTGCTCAGATATTTTTAATAAAACAATGGTTTTTTGTTCATAAAAATTTCACTCAGTCATTTAAAACTTAATAACAGAACAAACAACTTTATCTTTCAAAATTTCTTTATAAAAAATACTTTTCGACCATTAAACAACAAAATGACCTTTATATTGTTCCAATAAATAATTATAAAAAAGTGAAACTGATTTATGAAATTATATATTCGAACCTTCTCTTTCTTCTTTCTCTGCACCCTCCTGAAGTTCTTGCTTTTGATCTTCTTGGTCCTCTTGTACATCTGCTGCATCCTTCCCATGAAGACCCTGTTCTTCTGCAGCTGCTTCAGCCTCTCCCTCGCTTCCTGCTCGGACATCCTCTCTAGCGCCTCCTTGTCCCTTAGTGTCAGTCCCCGCCACCTTGTGAAACAATTTGTTTAAAGTTGTCCGGTTTAAATTGATAAAAAACATAAGATCGGTAAACATTGTATTACATAAAAAACCACTAAAAAAGGAACTTAAAATAAATCAAGAATTTAAATAGTCATGCACCCTACTACTCATAACACACATGTATATTTATTACAAATGCGCTACGTATACATACCTGCCGTGGTCGATTTCCTTATCTTTCGGACCGTACGTTGCCATCAGTTGGGCTTCCAAATCGCAAACCGGCTTCCTGGCTGTTGTGACTGCGTGTATTGGAGTAAAAGTTATTAGACAACCGAGAAATAAATGCGCACAGTATAAGCTTTTGAGTAGTTGTAATTATAGTTTTTTTTTTGAAATTCCGACAATTTAAGTTACTTACTAATAATATAGGTTCACATGATAAAGATATACTCAAATTAAAAAGTTTAAAGTAAAGTGCTATAGTTCATTTTTAAGCATATTGAACGACCTAATCTCAAAAAATCATTAAAAATAGCTTACTATAATGCCTGCAAAGTTATTTGTAGTAATAAACTGTTTAAATTACAAAAATCAGCGTAAATTCTAGTTCCATAAACTTATAATACCTTAAAAAGAATATTCAAAATAAAAAATCCATACAACTAAAACCCCACCTCTCGAGTTTGCCCCCATCTTTCCCAGGTAGTTGCTCCTCAGCGGCTTCTGTTTTGGCGGGAACATTATGTGGTCTTCCCGCCACATCAGCTGGGCGTGATCGTCCCACTTGGAAGCTTCCTTGTTGTTTTTGATGGCGAGCGCCTTCATCTGCATGCGCTTCGACTCCGGCTTGCTCGGTTCGGCCTGCAACGTTTTCTTGTTCTTTTCAAGCATCTCCATCTTTCTCTTCATTTGGTCGCCTGAAAATAAGAAAGTTAATTCTAAACTCAAGGTTTTTTATTTGTTAAAGGATGAAAAATTATATTCATCAAATTTTAAAAAGTAAATAGTAACTGAATTTCTTTAATATATTCGACTAAAACACTTAACACTGTTTTTGTTATTCATATAAGAGAATAACTTTTTAACTGAAACTTCTTTAACTTAATTACTTTACAACTTTAAATGATTAAACTTTTGTAATTAATAGTGTTCTTAGATTAGGTTTTGTGTTTAGTCTAATTTACACTTATTTATCATTTACAGTCAAAAACTTGCTATATAAAAAAGCAATAAGATTAATTAAACAAACTAATCGAATTATTTTCTAAAATAGAAGAAAACATAGCTTAGTTAAAGTTTAGTTCTGAAAAGTTAGTATCGTTTAACAAACTATAAAATAATATTTGTTTTAACGTTCTTGAACTATGATAAACAAGTTTAAGGGCATAGGGTAGTGTCTGACGATTATTTTTACTAAAAATAACATTAAATCTTATATGAAAGCCACATATGAAAGTACGTACTACAAGCCAGTTTTTATAGAATTAAAAAATCATATTTAACTTTTGATATATTGTAATCTTTGTATAAAGCTTCTGATAATATGTTTAGACCGCAATTTTTTGTATTCAATATTCTCAGAAATTTGAAAAACCACTAAAAATCTATCTTCTTCTTTATTTTTTGAGCTAGAGACATCAGACTTTCAGGAAACGATCATTTTATAGTTTAAAAGGCTTTAAATGTTGCAACTTTCAAAATATGAAAAAATATAATTTTTAGAATAAAAAAAAAAATAAAAAAGTTTTTTTTTTTATGAAAATTTTATTTTTCAAAAAGCGGTTTTAGTTTGTGCTTTCCATCAGAAACTTATTAACATCACCGACTTTGATTGCTTTTATATCAAAAATTACTTTGAGTTTATTAAAGCGATTAAAAATGACTGATAGCGCAGATAAAACTGTATAAAATAAAATCAACTTGTAAAAATCAAGGTGATCACCCCCTATGCCCTTAAATCTTAAGCACATAGTTTCAAAACATTCTATTTAAAATGTTTAATTAATTTAAATTTATAAAATAGTATTTTATTTTTTCAATAAAGCAAGACTAAATTAAAGGAAACCAGAAAAACTCATTTGGTGATAACATTAAATTATTGAAAAAAATACCAAAATTTGGAATGAAGTAAGAACCAAGCTTCAAAAAACCTATACACAAAATTGAATTAAGGACATAGGGGGTTATTCACTATTTTCACAATTTAGTCTTATTTTAAAGAGTTTTAAATAAGCTACAAAATGCTTTTTACAGATTTTTAAAGTTTAAAATAGTATTTGAGACATAGCAGGCCAAAGTCAGGGGCAACATTAGGTTCCTTATGGGGGGTGCAAACTATAACCGCAAAAACAGTTTTGTTTTTTATCATAAAATTTTTATTTTTTTAATTTCTTCAAATTTTCTTTTGACAAAATTTTCTAAATATTGCAAGAACCATTTCCTAAAAATTTGAGGTAGTTATCTTAAAAAACGTAGAAGATGAATTTTTAGTGATTTCTAGTTATTTGTTGTTTTAGTTTGCGCCCCCCATAAGTAACCAATTGTTGCTTCTGACTTTGACCTGCTGTATCTCAAAGATTTTTCTGAGTTTTAAAAACATGTAAAAAGCAACTTGAAGCTTAGTTAAAACTCAATAAAATAAGACTAAATTGTGAAAAGGTGATTTATCACCCTATGCCCTTAAATATGAAAGAATTTTGCTTATTTATGTAAATTAATGAAAACATGATAAGGATCTAAATATCTTAAAATTTATGAAAACATAAAAGTTAAATGTACATTTTAAATGTAATAAATTCTGAAATTCTATAATATTAGTAAAAAAGTTATGAAGACTACTACAACAAAAAAAGTAAGCAATGAAACAAATAAAAGTTTATATTGACAACAACATTTTATAAATTATCTGTTTGCATATATTTATGCAATCTATAATAACGAAAACTATTAGTATATAAACAATTAAATCGCCTACCTTTAACATTTCCCTCTTCAAATATGTCACCAAAAGCAGTGTCACTTTCATTTAACACCGGACCGTCAACCAAAGTCCTGCGTCTTTTGTTAGTGGCTTGCTTCTCTTCCTCCTCCTTTACAATTTAAAGAGTTTATTTTTTTTTTACCTTAGGGGCAAAGAATTACAAATTGTTATTTTGGTCAAAAATGGACTAACTTTTACATATTCTTATTCAGAATAAATGTTCATACAACTAAAACTAATAACACACTTTCTAATTGGCTACAAGCTTGTGAATAACTTAGAATCATAATCTATTCAAAGAATTTTAAACTGAAAGATTTCAGCCCTTTTCAAAAATAAACTTTGACTTGTGATAGAATAAAATAATTAATAAAAATCACTTACAAAAATTATTGTATGATCTTGGGTTCCTCACTCCTATATCTTAACTCGGTTTCAGAAGGAATTGCATTTTCAAAACTAGATGTTTTCTTCAGATCAGCCTTCTCATAATACCATATAGGCTTGCTCAGTTCATATAAGGTTTTTTGGTGATGAGATTTAGTTGATTTTAATATATTTTCTGTTAGAAGTTTAACAATATTGTTAATACTAAGCTTTTACTTGTGTTGGGTACCTTGATGAAATTTTTCTGTTTACTTAAATTAATTTGTACTTTAAGATATTCATATAAATAGTTGTATGGTTTGCATGCTTCAAAGACTTAATTTAGTAAAGATTAATTTAAGTAGTTATAAGCACTAAAGTTCATATATATGAAACATTTTAAATACAGTTCACAAGTAGTTAATGTTCATAACTTTCCAAAACTAGACTAAGTTCTAAGATACAATTTAGTCTAGCAACATAAGAAGTTTTTACAGCAGTATTATATCAATACTTATTTAGTTAATTAAAACAAATAAAGACTTTAGAAAAATTTAAACTTATCATTTTTGTGGCTTAAAACTGAACTTGAAATATCATAATGTAATGATGGTTTTGTTTGATATAAAATATGTTTCACTCAAATATAAGTAGTTATTTTTCACAGTCATACAAAAATATTTTGTTAATTGTGTCTTTATTTAGCATTCACTCACTATGAACAATATGGCTTTTTGTTTTCTACCTGCTTTAAAAAGTTGTTACATCAATGACTACAAAAACTCAGTAGTTTTGGCAAACATGGCAAAACGATTCGAACTAAATTATTACTGAAATGAGTTTGAAAAAGTTAAATGTAACCTGATGAAATTAAAGGCTTTAAGCTAAATATATTAAATCTTATACAAATTGTTAGGTGTTAAACATCTTAAAAACAAATAAAAAACAATTTCGTAAAGTTTAGAGTTAAATACTTAATTCATATACTTAAATAAAGTTGTCAATGTAATTTATATGAGCATAATGAATTACTGTAGCTTAAATATTAAACAATACGTTTAACCAACTATCACTAATGCAGTAAAAAAGGTAGAAATAAAGTTATGTAAAGTACTTTATGTTCAAAAAAGCTAAAAACCACCCTGCTATGCTAACATAGTGTTTCAACTTGTAGTTTTTGATAAATTCTGTAAATTCTTACATTTTATTGTGACATCACACTAAAATAGTATTTTAGAAAATAATTTTTTTCAATGAAAATTCTTTTGAGAAAAGCACTTGTAGTAGTAAGAGCTCTGGATGCTGTAGGTGTAAATTTTTACTTTTTTTTCTTTTTTTATGCTGTTTATGTGAGCTTTGTGGAATACTTAAGCAAACTCTATTTGATTATCAATACTGTTGAAGATAAAACTTGATAATTGTTGCTCATTTTATCTTCTATAATTCTTATTTTTCTTCACTGAGTGAGTGTAAGTTTAAGACCTAGTTTGGGAATCAACAGTCTTGAAAGTTTATGTTGATAATCTGTATTGTTTTTCTTATGCAAAACCTTTGAAATGACTCTTTACTTTATCTTCTAATTCATCATATAAAGCACTTTTATATTTACAAGCATGACATGTTAAGAATGCACTTACATCATGCTAAAAAAGATCATCAAGAGGCTTTGAAATTTTGCATCTCAGTTTTTTTAATCTTTGAAACACCATTGTAAAGTGAACTGGGTAGAAAAAAGCTCAAAAAAATCTTTTTGAAAGTCTTTTGAACCTCAGTAAAGTTTTAAAACTTCTGAGCTTGTTTCAAATCCTTTGTCTTTATACGTTGTTACTGTGACTTTTTCCTACATGCAGAGTTCAGATCACACTTCTTTGGATTCTGATTGGATGATGAGTACCTACTACAGCAGCTGTTGAGGTTAGTTTGTTTAATAGTTAATTAGATTGTTTTAATTTGTGCAAAACTTAGTATTTTTTGCTATTTCAAGCAGCCAGACTAGTTGAGTCTCTAACAAAATTAAATATTATAGGATATTATAATAAATCTTAAAAAATTATATTTTCTACTTGTTAATTGGTGAGTCCTTTTGTCACTTAAAAATTTTTTGAGTGCTCATCCTTGAGTAACATTAAGCTTTAGATGTTATTTAAGTTTTGCACAAATTCAGACTAGCACTTTCTATTCATGGAGTTGTAAACTTGGCTTATACCATAAACATATATTTGTCGTGTTGGGCTTCATTCTCCTAAAATTGCTAGGTTACCTTAAAAGAAAACTTAAATAAGGGAATAAATAAAATCATTAAAAAGTAGCAGCACTTGTGTTAAATTTTACAAGCTTGTATAAAGAAGTGTTGCATTCATGAATGAAGCCCAAAGAGACAGCAAGCTAAGTGTAGAAGTTTATTTACAGCATAAAATTTAAATTCTGGTTGTATTAATGTAGTTTATGTGTTCATAGATTAATAATTTGTAATAAAAAGTACTTTTCAAAGTGTGCATGAAACATGTTAGGCAAGAGTAATTATAAAACAAATTGTTATTATTAATAAAATTTTTTACGAAAGAAAACAGTTGAACCATATGAGGATTAAGTTTGCTAGTAAAAAAAGTTCCAAAATTTTAAGCTTACATTCATATATTTACAAAGCAGTTCACAGCAAGCAAAATTTAAAAGTTGTTAATTCATATGTGTATGAGGATTGTTCTTACCTTTGTTTAATTTTTCTATTCTTCTATCATTAACTTCTTTCTCTTCTTTTATCTATCAACAACTTCTTTTGTTCATATGTTTGCACTAATAAGCTTTTGACAACAACTTGCTGTACTGTTTTTTATGTATATGACAAATGTAAAGACTAAATTTTGGAACAATATAAATATTAGTTAAATGGTGTTAAATGCAGAGTATTTAAGATGCAAGCATTTGAAAAACTTTGAAAAGAACTACATATGTTATTGACACAAAGTAGTGTGGTTTAACTGTTTTAGTTTGTAACAATGTATTGAGATGATAAATTCAAAACATCAAGCTCCTTTAATTTCTATGCACACTTAAAGAAACACACAATATTGAGACAAACTTAACTGTCATGGAAAACTTTAGCTTATGTAAGATGATGACAAGTAAAATGATATACTGTAACAGTATAGAATCGAAGTTAAACAAATTTACAGTTATTACTCAAATTAAAAAACTTTAAACTGTTTAGTCTAATCTCAAGCATTTATCTAATATTGAAAAATTTAAGATTTATACTGTTTTGAAAAGGTTACTAATTAAAATCAATTTACATAAGCAAGTTAAGTGACTGTTGTTTAAATATACATAGGATACAGTTCAATCATATAAATAGATTTGTCAATGTACACATTTAGACTCATATTATTCTTTCTATTTTTATTTGGTACATTTTGTCATAAAAAAGTACACTTATCTATGATATTGATGAACTGTTTTCTATGTATTTGTAAAATATTAGGTAACTAAGTAGGATGATGTAATATCTGAAACTATATTCATTAAATTTAGGCTCTCTAAACCATAACCATTAAGTGTGTGGTTTTAACAAAATAAATACATCTCTAAGGTACGCATTTTAAGGAGTACGCACTAGTTTTTTAATAGAACCTTTTCTGTTGCAACTATAGGTTTTCTTTAAAGAGTACGCACCACCCGCACAAGGTACGCGATAAATTTTACGGCCCGCCACCCATTTTTTCAATATGGGGAATCCCCCAAACCGAAAATCGATGGGAAATTTTTGATGAAGATTATTTAAAATAATTTTTTTAAGGCATTTCGCCGGCTCCGCGAAATTTTTCACATTTTTCCTTTTCCCTTTTTCTCCACGGCCTTTTTTCTTGAAGGCCACCTTTTTCTGTCAAATGGACCGTGAGTAGCGTAACTGCCAAACAAATGTACGTTTGTATATTTGTACGGTCTTTATCTGTTATCTTTTACTAACCTTGAGCTTATGTGATCTAACTTATCAGTGTATAACCATTAAAGGCCTGACGGTAATATCGGTTGATAGTTTTTTAGTTATTGACTGAGTGGTTTTATATTGGTGAGTTTGATTAGTAAGTTTATAGGTAGCGGACAAGAATTAAAAAAAAACAAAGGGCTACGGCCGGTCGATGACACGGTGCTTCGCACCTGTCATCTCCCCGGCCTGCCCTTAGTTTTTTTTTAATTCTTGTCCTTTAGGCCCGGCCACTATGCTGGTCGGCACCTCCTTGAGTTATGACTTGGATGTACGAGTAAATGTGCTAGTACTTCTAAGTCACAACTAAACTTTATTTTCACTAGAAGTTATTAGATAGAACAGACTAATTTTAGTATTTAAATTAATTAACAGATATAAATTAATATGAGCCACTTGTTTTCTGCAAACTATTTACGTCTTAATTTGTCCACACAAAATTAGGTAAATTTACAAATTATTTGCGTTAATCGTACAATAGTAAATAAAATAATTTCTTCTTAATTTGTCCACATAAAGGTAGGAAATTTAAAAAATAATCTGCATCAATTATACGAACTTTTCTTTTTCAGCTATTTTTTCACATTAAGTCCTTAAATTTTATTTTTATTTTACCGTATTGTTACGTCATAATAAGTCTCTTTTTTTAATAATTTATTAGGGTTTTGCTTCTTATGTAATATGCACGCAAGTTATATTTATAAACTATCTTTTAAAGCAAATAACTTTCTAATAATGGATGAATAACATCAAGATTTACTAGTTTATTTTTATGTATAACTTCTTACTCATCCTTTAATTAGATCTAACAGACAAACTTTGTTTACTTGTACTTCAAACTTCCTAGATTCCGTTGATCAACCTTGTGTATATTCTAAAGTGTTAGTTCATTTAAACAACTTGCTTTAATTTTTTTTTTGTGTTTTCGTCTGTTGTAGTTGCCATGTTTCTTATTTATTGGTTGTTTATGATTGCAGGGATGCTTGCTACCACTTACATATGCATAATAAGCAATGAATAACATATTTTTTAATAAATTTCTTGTATTTAAGCATATATGGTAACCAACTAGTAATGTTTTATTGCCTGGTCTCGTTTGACTTAGTTCAAACGAGTGAAACATTATTTTATTAACAAAATTTATGATATTGAATTGATTGTTCTCCTTATTATTTAGTCAAAAACTTTTATTGTGATCTATATTGTAAAAAGTTCACAATACTTTATTGATACTAATAACTACTTTTTATGTTTATTGTAAAATTTAGATCATGCCGGGTTGCCGAAAAACCTGGAACTTGTGAAATTTTGAAAAAACCTTGAATTTTAAACAATTTTTACATGTTAAGTAGTAAAATTTTGATTCGACGCGAACAATCTATCAAATGTATAAATACTTTTTGTCATCTATAATTATTTATTTTAAAATACATTTAAAGTAGCTTCACAGTAATGTTGTTTTACTGTTTAACACAGTTTTTTTACGTTAAACTTAACTTTTAATTAAAAATAGACCAATAAACGTGTAATTTGAAAATCTAGAAGAAATCCTGTTGCAACCCTGATCATAAGTCTTGATTTGATGAAATTAATTTTGATATTAAACAATCGTTATTGTTTGTTTTCCTACTATTTTAATTTGATAGAGCAGTGTTTCTTAATTAAACAGTTTTGTTCATATAATTTTGTACACTCCCTTACTAAACTTAAGTTAAACAAATATTCAAACTAAAACCAACTCTTATGGTTTTATCATTGATTATCATCTTGTTGCGCTTGTTTTAACTGTTATATCTATTGCATTAAAAAATATTTATTTCACTCGAAATTCAATGAGATAAAATGTCTATTTAAAGTTACCATCCCGTTTTAAAAAGTATAGTTTCACGGTCTGTACTACACTTAACCGTTATATACATGGTACCACAAAATCAGGAAAAAGTAGGGGTTTTTAAAAATGTCATGAAATTTGATATAAACATGCTGTTAATATGAAAGCTTATCATCACTATAAACTGCATTTTGAGAATGTTACTTCCAAAAAAAATTGCACTTCATTTTTTTTCAAGGTTTAGTTGAATTTTTGGAACAAATTAAAATCTTCTATGACCTCATGTGTGTATTTATTATGTGGTAAAGATACAAGTATTTTGCTTGTAGAGCTTTTTATTGCGTATACATTAATAATATACATATGATTCAAATAGTGCAATGGAAAACTTATATGATTGAATCATAAACTGTTGTTAAAACTTATAAAAAACTAAGATTAAAAATTTCACATAATTTCAAGTCATTGTTTATGTATTTTTGAATTAAATCCAAAAATCCGTAAATTTTTTTCAACTCGATATGTGACAACCTTGTATATGTTTACATTATAAAACTGTCTCTACCTAAACTAAAAATGGCGAATTGACCAGCTTCAAATAATTGTTTTCTAACTGAACACAGTTACGCCAATTAAGTAACTGTTTTATTTTTGAGGTCTTGTTTATAATTTTTTAAGAATAGTTTTTGTAGTACGATTAAGCAAAGTTTTTTTTTTGTATACAAGAATGAGCATATTATACTTACTTGTCTTGTCAAAATTATATTTTTGCTTAAAAGCATTTAGTATCCTCAAATTCGTATGTTTGTAATGCGTCTACATTTAATTGAAAGATTTTATATTTTCTTACTGATTTAATCTATGTAAACACAAGGGTACACTTGTCTTAAAACTGTAGTTTACGCTTGGGCTTTATGTAGCCCAACTAGCTCGTTTCTACTATTTCTTTATTTAGTCTACTACTATTATTCTTATCTTTTATTGAACTTTCAAGTCGTTTTAAAAGGTTAGTTTTGGTAGATTTTTTTAAGGTAAGTTGTGTATTCTGCCTTAATTACGTAAGAAGTATCGATAAAGTAATGTAATCATAGCATCATAAAAAATATTGGATAAGGTGCCTCTTAATTAAATAACACATATGTATGTGGCAATTAACTCTTTTTTTTATTTAATTGCTGCGTATTTAATTAAACTAGTATCAAAATTACAATAAATTCTTAATACTTAATCATTAATTTTTATCATTTTGTGCTGGTTTATATGATTATTTCTAGTTTTATGTCACAAACAACATATATTTATCTTTGAATTTAAAAAATTAAACTGTTTCTTTCAAGTAATAATTACAGTTGAAATACACTTAGAGGCTTTATAAGTTTAAAGGTTTTGTTTTTCAGCTGTAATTTATGTTGTGCCATTTAAGCCAAACTTTTGGTCTACAAGGTTGTGTTTACCAAACATTATGTTTGCTAATGTCTTATCTAAGCACAAACTTGCTGTTTAGTAATTTAAAAGAATTAAATCTCCCTAGTTCGTATTTTTTTAAAGCGCATCTATTTAAAATAAGTATTTTATTGCTTAGCCATAACACTGTTCATATTTCAAATAACAAAGGCATTTTACCTATGTAAATCTTTCAACTTAGATCATCAGTTTGGTTTTAATTGTCTAATTAAACAATCAATTAATAGCTAATTATCACTAATTCGCCCTTTTATTAACTTATTTTTCTACATTAACTATTTATTTTATACTAATCACTTTGATAGAAAAGTATTTCTTAAGTAAACAATTAAGTATGCATTCAGTTTTAAACAATACCTTACCGCGCTGAAGATTAATTTATGTTATAATTACTTTCAATTCTTAATATATAATCTTTGATTTTATTCTTAATTAATCTTAATAACTAATTTTGTTGCGCTGCTTTATATGGTTATTTCCAATTTTATGTTTTAAACAATAAACGGTCTGTATTAAATTAAATCGTTATGTATGACTTTATTTTACACTAATATATATAACTCTAAACCAAATACTGGCGAAGTTATAAAACTGTGCCGATTAAGTAAACATTTCAATTTTGAGGTCGTATTTTGTTTTTTTCAACTTGTTTAGTTGTTTTTGGTGGTTTTTTAGTATAAGATTGTATATACTATGGTCTTATTTTCTGTCAACTAATTTGAAAACTTCCTTAGTTTTACATGTTCTAAAGCTCGTCTACTTGATTTAAACTTTTTAAAACATATTTTTTTTTACAGTTCTTTTTTGAAATCTTTATATAAAGAAAGGTTAGAAAACGGTGAAGTAAATTTATTTAGTTTTAATTTATTTATGGGTCAATCTAAGTCTTATCAATCAAAAACGGATCATGTTTTAGTGATTGTTTCATTATTATTACTGTAGAATACTTGAAAGTTTGTTTAAAAAAAATTGGTTTTTCATGAATTTGTTCTAAAGTTTGTTTATAAGTCTAATTCGTTATTATGTTCTAAATTTAATTTTTTCTTGATTTAATTCTACTTCGATAAATTTTGGTTTAAAAGTGAGTTTTATATTATAAAGTTTGTTTTACTCATGGTTTAGATATATTTTTAGTTAACACTTCATTGTTTTGTTCATGTTACTGTAAAATAACTTTGCAATTTAAATACCAAGGTTATTTGGAAACTTTTCCACGGGTTCTCTTTAGTTAATAATATTTGTAAATAGTTTTAGTTCTTTTAAGTGCAAGTAATTTTGCACAATAATTTTCAATCAAGTTCAAATTTCTCATAATAAACGTCTTTGTTTGTCCACATAAAATTGTATGCATTATTAAAGTAACGAAATATCTTTTTTTATCCATATAGTTTAGGTGTTTTAGTTGAAATTTATTTGGTCTTATTACACACTATTATTACGTCATCATATAGTCTCATTAAGTGTGGTAGTTTTCTCTACATTAACATATGCTTTAAAGTGTCAAGATGTATTGATGAAGAGCTTTTATTAATGTTTTATCATTCAAGTTTTAGTATTTTCTTAGTTATTGCATTGTTATTCGTATGTTAATTATTACACTTATTTTTGTTAATTATTAATCATCTGTAGAACTACTTGGTTGGTTTGATTTTGGATGCAATTAAACGTTAGGTTATTAGAAATCTATGATGTGTTTTTACTTAATTTAAGTGAAGCAGTTGTTTACGGATTTAATACTAATTTCCTTTAATTTCACTTCATAACTACAAATAATCCTGCTTGTAACTACCTTATCTACTTAGACTATTTACTCTACATCTAGTTTTACTAAAAAAGTATGTTTATTACCATATAAAATTCAACTGAATCGCTAAATCTAGTTTTAAAATGTCTGCAACATACTTGCTTACCTTACAAATTATTCACTAGAGATTTTAGTTTTAAATGAACCAAATTTTAATAAGCGTATAACGTTCAATTGATAATGGTATTATGGCAACTCTGGTTCGTAAATTTGTCCTACTTTTGTCGAAATTTACGTTATTCAATCATTTCAATTTAAAAAAATATTGGTTTAGCATAGAGCTTTGAACTATGATTTATGTCGTATTCGTGAATAAATATACTTATTCTCAACAAGACTAAAATTAGATCCAATTTCGTATTTTTAGCTGGTATAAAATTCTTCCGTTCGTTTTACTGTGATGTTAACTAAAGTTTTCTTTAACTATGGTTTCTCTTTAATCATTCTAATATATACATCTATATATTTTGTTTTATTCTCCTATTATTTTCAGAACATACTGATTTTTAAATTAAAATTTGCTCTTAGTATTTTATTATGAACTATTATCTTGTCGCGCTGGTTTATATTACTAATTCCAGATTTATTCTAAAAACAACATTTAACTTTAACTTACAGATAATAATTACAGCTCGAATATACTTTCTATATAAAAGCTTATTAAAGTCCTGTAAAACTTATTAGGTCTTTAACGCCAAACATTATATGTTTCTCTAAATTCAAAAACTTAAAATTAACTTATGTTTTTATTATAATCAAGGCCAGTTCAAAAACCATTTTAATTTTGGGGTCTCGTTTAGTTATTGTTTACAGTAATTTTGGTAACTCCATATTGTTTTGTATTTCATACATAATGGTCTTGTCTAAGTTGTATTTTTAAAAAATTTTTCAATAAAGTTGAAAAACATTGAAAATAGGTACTACATTTAGAGTCTTATGAAATCTAAACTGTTTGGTTTAACAATGCCTCAATATTTCATACATGTTTCAATAACTAAAACAGTTAACTAAATACTATGTTATGATTTATTGCCCATCTTTTCTTAAAGATTCTGATCATTTATACTTCTGCTTATCACCAACATAAAACTCAATGGAATTAGGCAAATTAATTCTCTTTTCATATGTTTGTGAGTTTTCCAAATGTAACTACTTCGTTGTAGCATTCATTGTATTCAATGTAGTTTTTTCTAATGTTATGGGATCGTTTTTAATTGGACAAGTATTTGTTAAAGTTCAACAAAACTCGGAATTAGTTCAAATGTGTATTTTACTAATGATTTATTTCTTTCCTTTTAACAAAATTACATCATATTTTAGTAAATAGTTCATTGATGTTGCTGTAGAACTTTTTTAAATTGTAAAAACATGTTTGTATGGTTTCTTATGAAATTGTCCTAATGTTTATTTATAAGTCTAATTTGTTATTATGCTTCAAATTTCTTATTTCGTAAGTTAATTCTATTTTAATAAACTAAAGTTAGGTCCAGCTTTATATTTTTAGTTAACACTTCATTGTTTTTTGTTGTTTCAGTAAAACTATTTCAAGGTTTACTTAAAAATAAATCTATGTGTTCTTTTTAATTAATGTTATTTGTGTATAAGTCTATTTTGTTGTTATATTATGCTTTTTTGTTTGTCTATTTAGTTATATTTCTTGCCGAATAAGTAAAGACTGAATATAATTATATATATTTATATTTTAAGTGTATTTTGTATGTTTTGGAAAATAAAGGTAGGATAGTTATTTATTTATAAGTAAATAAAACTTTTGGATTAACTAAAATATATGTTTCAATCTAAACGAAATTATTGTTAGATAAGTTAGATAAATCGTATTGTTAGATAGCTTATAATTTCTTATGTCTGTCAAGTTATTTTAATTTTTGTTCAACCTGAACTAATAGCGTTTGTTATTGAGAGTTAATGCTGTTTCGTATTTAATTCTATTAACAGCCCAAAACTAAGCAGAATTTTATTTTTAAAGTTAGGTTTAAACTAAAAGTAAAGCTTGATGTTTTATAGTATATATCCTTGGTGTTGTACTATGAATGATGCATTTTTATAGTAGACAACCTTGGTATTATTCTATAAGTAACACAGCAGTTTTGCATTGTAGTTTAGTATGTCAGTATCTATTGTAATTCAAGTAGTTAAACTATTTTATTGTATTTAATACTAAGTCTCATAAATAGCAATAAAAATTTTTTTTTGTATTTAATTATCTTGTAGACTGTTTGTTTATAAAAGTCAGTTAAAAGTTGCTCATGTCACTATTTTAATTTAATTTCAATTAGACATACTACGTGTTATTTGTTTTACTTAAAATTTATAAGCAACCACACGAATTTATTTGACAATAAAAGCAACGTTTAACGACTCAACAGTTTTAAATAGTTATTGTAATCAAACTTGTTATAATTATTCTTTTGTAATCGACTTTAGATACTGTTTTTAGTACGATAATATGTCCTTTAAGTAGCAAATGACAAGACACAATTTAATAACTAAAGTAACTGCTATTACAATTATATCGTCTATTTATAAAAGTTTAAGTACACCTATAAGTCTTGTTTTCGCGTAGACTATAAGTTAATTATGTCTCTATTTTAGTTTAATTACAATTGAATCTTAACAATTGTTTAAGTAAGAAATCAGGTTTATTTTAATTTTATTTTCAATTCCTTATTTCTTATAAGCTTTAAATTTAAATTTAATGTTTATAAGTTTAATTTACTTTTATTCTTTAAATTAAAATTGTAATGTAAGTAAATTTGTAAAGTGTCCGTTTTATTAAATATTAAATATAATTTACTCTTTTACCCAAATGTTGTTAATTGACGAAATGACGTAAAAATAAAATTATTTGATTTTAATGTTATTTATTCTTTTTTTTTTACTAAGACACTATTAAATCATTTTTTATCTTTCCAATAAACTGTTTAGATTCTATCTTTAAAATGAAGAAGTTTGCTAGTTATACATGACAATCAAAAAATTGTAAAAATCTGCTTAAGTTTTACTTTAAGTAATAATATAAACAAAATTACTTTACGTTTATCAAAGTTTAAACATTTAATTTATCATACTAGTTAATAATAAACTTATAACTTAATGAATAAATATTGTCTTGAAGTAACATCGTTTAATAAGATAACTGTCTTAAAATGTATAAAAAGCATCGAAGCTTGTTTAATGTTGTACTTATATACTACTTTTTGATTCATCCATAGTACTGTGCTTACTCCAATAAAATGTTTTGGTTCTCATTGATAGTTACCAAACTTTTTGTTTTATTTTAGGCATAAGCGCTACAAGTTTTTAAACAATTTAATAATATTATGAACTAAATAAGTTATATGCAATTAAATTATCATGCAAAATTATATAATCTCGAAAACGTAATAATTTCATGTGGAACAATAGTGTAGAGGTCAATGCTCGCGCCCCTCAGTCCAGAGACCCGAGTTCGAGCCCTCGCTGCATTACTTTTTACCAACATAATTTCCTTGATTTTAAACTTTCTTAGATGAGTTGTAGTTCTTATTTTTAATTAATGCATCAATTTCTATTCAAGTGTGTATTGATTTTAAGAGTGACTCACGAATTACCTTAGAATTGTTTTAAAATGCAGAAAAATATTAATTAAATTAAGATATATACTGGCGTATACTTATTTTTGTATACCCTTATCCCAGCTCACTTGAACATGGAACAAACGAAAAAATTATTTAATATTTAAAATTAGAAATAAATTGACAAAGTGTTTGAAAAATTATTTTTGACATAAGCAAACTACTAGCAGGTTTTTGAAGTTGACCTTTAATAGCTTTTATCAATAAATGAATACATTTGTGGAAAAATAAAATTTTAATTATAAAAGTTTATATTAACCTCTTGTAAGTTTAGTTTGTTTTAATACACCAACACCAGATTCATTACGGTTAAAGCATAGATTTTCATTAGTTTTCTTTAATTAATAAAAAATTTATTTGTAGCAACTCGACAAAGCAAAATTTTTGCAACAAAATATTATTAATTAGAAATATGTAAAACTCAGTTAATGGAAAAGGAGAGTTGGTTGTAAGTTCACACTTTTAAGTTCTTATCTACTAAAGTGTTTGGAAATAAATTCGGAGTTTAAACAGTATATATTAACACAAAATGATTCTATAATGAGTTTAAAAAAGAATTTGTTTAAACTGGAAAGATAAAAAACGCTAAACAAACTCTAAACCAATGGCTTATTCTATTTTGAAAAATGTTCTGCTTCTTTTAATTTTCAAGTTCAATTCTCAAAACAATCAAATAAACATTTTCAAAGGGACAGACCGAATCAGACGCCCAACACCGCCGAGGTACTTCAATTACCAATAAATATACTTTGATGTTACTGAATAAACTCGTTGAATAGATTTTATTTTTATTTTTTAAAGTAACAACGCTTGATTACTGTCAGTTTATTGTCTAACTCTGGACCTAGGCATTAAAATAAAATTGTTACAAACCTTTAATAAGATAAATAACAAGTTCTGTGTTACATTTTAAAACTTGAAACAGTTTAATTATGCTTCTCATCAAACTTCTGGTTGTAAAACAATACACCAATACAAAACCGTAATACTGTTGAAACTAAAAAAGAACATATAAACGTTTTCATGCTATTCAAGTATTTAGATGCTGAAATCGTCAATTTATCTATCATTAACTTTTTTTAACTATAAGCTTTCATTAAGTATATTAAACAAAAGGTATTTTCTACGTTTTATTAACATGTACTACTCTATAAGTTCGTAAAGGTGATATATTAAGTAAAACAAACGTTTATTACATTTAAGTATAAAGGAAAGTTTTCTGAAAAACATTTTGCTTTAAACTTTTAATGATACAAAATGTTAACAAAATTTAATTTCTAAACAGGTAAAACCGTTTATAAAAAAAATTACTTTTCATCATAAAATAAAAGTTAGAAATAAGCTGTTATAAAAGTTGTTAAAAAAAAACAAGGCAAAGTATAAAACTTTAAATTAGACTAGAAGCGAGCAAACTATGGGCCAACTGCTAATTTAGGGCCGTACTTACTTCAACTAATAAAGCTTTGGAAAAACAACTAAATCTTTTCAAATAAACTTATAGTTTGTAACTACATAAATAGCTAAAAGGAAAAAGTTTTTTTTTGCTAGTTCTACGACAAACCGATACAAATACCTATTTTAGATAAAATGTTATATATTTCTAGATAGGTACCAGTTTACGATTAACTTTGACTTTAAATATGCACACAACTAAAATTAAATGCTACGGCTATAAGCTAAATAAAACTTCAAGTTTTATCAAGTCTTTACTACAAAAAGGAGTTAACTCAAAACAAAATTTAGTATTTTTTATTTATAATTAGTTTTATACTATCAGTAAAGACTGTTTTTTAAGATATAACTTTTTACAGATAATTTTTATAAAGTGTGTTGTGTTACATTTAGTTACATAAAAGTTCCACAAGAAACAAGAAGTTAACAAATTCCTAACTAGTTATGAACAAAAAAAAATCTATTTATTATTAACTTAATCTATTTTTAAAGGTATACAACAAAAGTAAAGTTCACGGTAAACTTATGTCTAAATACAACAAGTTTTCAGGGGTATAGAAGTTTACTATTTTTTTTATCTCATAACTACCACTGATATTAACTTAAAACTGAGTTTTATTTATAGTTAAGTAAAGACTTTTCCTTTATAGTTTTACTGTTTAAAATATAAATACTTATATACTGTGGTGTACAACTCGATAACCGAAAGGTTCTTTTCTACACCACATCCTTATACCAAAATTTTTTAAGGGTTTTTCTTATCGTTCAATAAACAATATATATAACTCGAATTTAATATCAATAATAAATTTTATTTTTGAAAAAGATTAAAAAATTTATTGAATTAGAAAAAAAAAAGATAAGGTTTTGTGTTCGACAAAGATAAATATTGAAGGTTAGTTTAAAAAATGATTAGATGTATTTCTTGTTACAACTTAAGTTACAACTTGGACTTTCGTTTCTAGTTATTGAAATGTTGTACATATCAAATTTTAGTACATAAATTGTATTATAAAATAATTTAACATAACCTATCTGATTTAATACCCACAAAATGTTAGTTTTAAAATAATGGACTTTATTTTTGTTTTTAAATGGAAGTTTTAAAAATAGTAAAAAAAACATTAATTTGTTAGGAGGTCTAAACTTTTAACCGTTTAAGCATTAATCAATACCTTGTGCTTTTACTTTGTTACTAGTATCTAATGTTCAGAAAAATCCACAAGTTGCGGTCCGCAACAAGGTACTTTTTTTAATTTATTTGTTCTAAATTTCACTTCAACTATACTTTTTTTTTTGACCTATAATATAAGTAGAAACTTTTCTGGTCGGCGGGCTAAACATATAGATATTATACTGCGTGAAGCGATAATTGTTGAAGACGACAGCAAAAATAATCTTTAAAGCAAAAGTAATTTTAAATGAACATTGAAGTAAGCACAACTTTGTACTAAAAATAAAGTTAATAGCATCTTCTTTGAAAAGATATAAAAAACTCAACTTTAGTTGCGTTTCTATTTATTACGTTTCTAGCCAGATGTTTTTGTTGGGTAGGTCGGACTCGCCCTCATATCTAGCCTATAATTATGTTTAAGCTATAAGTCTGACGGTTTTATTTTTAACAACTTTATCATAGAACAGAGATGGTCATACTTGCAGCACACGGCAAGCGACTAACTACTTGATTACTACAATTTGCACTGAGCAAGAAACGATTTGAACAAAATTTTATAACCATGGCATTATTATTAACTATAGGGGCTAATTTAAAAGTTATATTTCAATAGTTTTATAAAGCTAAGGCGGAAAGCTGTGTGAAGAAATATGTCACAGCTGGTACTGTGCTTACTCGAATAAAATGTTTTGGTTCAATTTAATAATATTATGAACTAAATAAGTTATATGCAATTAAATTATCATGCAAAATTATATAATCTTAAAAACGTATCATTTTGTGTGGAACAATAGTGTAGAGTTCAGTGCTCGCGCCCCTCAACCCAGGGACCCGAGTTCGAGCCCTCGCTACATTACTTTTTACCAACATAATTTCCTTGATTTTAAACTTTTTTAGATTAGTTGTAGTTCTTATTTTTAATTGATGCACAAATTTCTTTTCAAGTGTGTATTGATTTTAAGAGTAACTCATAAACACTTTAATCTCAGAATTGTTTTAAAATGCCGAAAAATATTAATTAAATTAAGATATATACTGGCGTATACTTATTTTTGTATACCGTTATCCCTAACCCAGCTCACTTGAACATGGAACAAACAAAACAATTATTAAATATTTAAAATTAGAAATAAAATGACAAAGTGTTTGAAAAATTATTTTTGACATAAACAAACTACTAGCAGGTTTGTGAAGCTGACCTTTGATATCTTTTATCAATAAATGAATACAATTTTGTGGAAAAATAAAATTTTAATTATAAAAGTTTATATTAACCTCTTGTAAGTTTAGTTTATTTTAATACACCAACACCAGATTCATTACGGTTAAAGCATAGCATTTACATTAGTTTTCTTTAATTAATATAAAAATTACTTGTAGCAACTCGACAAAGCAAAATTTTTGCAACAAAATATTAAATATAATAGGAAATATGTAAAACTCAGTTAACGGAAAAGGAGAGCTGGTTGTAAGTTCACACTTTTAAGTTCTTATTTACAAAAGTGTTTGGAAATAAATTCGGAGTTAAAACAGTATATATTAACACAAAAGGATTCTATAATGAGTTTAAATAAGAATTTGTTTAAACTGGAAAGATTAAAAACGATAAATAAACTCTAAAGCAATGGCTTATTCTATTTTGAAAAATTTTCTACTTTTTTTAACGTCCAAGTATTTTAGAGATTAAAAAAATCAAATAAACGTTTTCAAAGGTGTACGACGGACAAACCGAATCTGACGCCCAACTGGCCAACATTTTCGACAACTACAACCAGAGGTACCACATTGAAGCGACCGGTAACTGGATGTACATCGTGTTCAGATCTGACAGCGCCAACACCGCCAAGGGATTCTACTTCGATTACCAATAAACATACTTTGATGTTACTGAATAAACTCGTTTAATGTATAATATTTGTATTTGTATTTATTCTAAGTAAATCTATAATGTTTTTATATGATAAATAAAAATTCCTTCACCATTATTATTTTTTTTTGGAGTAGTTTTCGGGTTTTGATCAAAAATATGCTGTACTATCATGTTTCAGTACTACAACTTTGTACCGTTTCCTAATTAAAAAAGCCAATATTTATTTCGGTCATCTGATGAGTCCTAATAAGGACGAAACTGGTCGTAGGATTGTCTCGGATGCTGTTGTTGTTGATCTTGCGGTAAAGTTCATTGTCTAATTAAAAAAAGAAAACAAGTTATATTTTCTGGTGTTTTATACGAATAAGCTGCGTAAACCGTGGTTTAAAATATTGTTAACCTCCTTGCTTCAAATAATTTAAACAAAAAAGTTTTTTATATGCTTTAATATCATGTTTAATATTGTTTATGAATAATTTAAAGTTAGTGTGGTACGGAGAAAAACAGATTAGATGCACTTGAAAACTAAAGTTGGATAGTTTTACGATTCAAAATCAATCTGGAAAAGCTTGAAACTTTAGCACAGCTCTGTTTTTAGTTCCAAATTTAAAACTTTACCTTTAATCAACTTTAATTTTAAAATTTCCGATAATTTAAGTTTAAAGTTGAAATTAGAGTATACTTACAGTTATGCTAGTTCAACTTAATGATACTCACTTGAACTTTTTTCAACTTTCCCTTGTGTAATTTGTTTAAACTTTTGTTGCATATATAAATTTTTAACTTAAAAGTTTAATGTTCAGTGGTATAAAGTTCATAAAACTTCAACGTCTACTGTCGATTACTTTAGAATATAACTTTTAAGTACGATGATAAAATTATACAAACGCAATACAATTTATTTGATTTACTTATAACTACTAAAATTTAGAACAAGATAAAATGAAATTTGGGAGTTAAAAACACCAAAATTTCGAATAGTATGTATTGAAGTCAAAAGACAAATATGTATATTGAAGTTAAGAAACAACGTGAAGCTATAAAACATCCACTCGCTTCTAATGGTATAGTACGAAAAGAAATAACAAACAAAGTTCAAATTGAAAATTAATTTTGAATTTTATATCAATTAGTTTTCTAACTTCTTTAGCAACAAAAATGTTTTTTTTTATTAAAATATGCATCAACTAGGGGTTTTAAAAGTATTTAATAAAGTGTTTATTTTAAGACTTGTGTAATTTAAGGCAGTTATGTCGTTTAGTTAGTATGATTGGTTTTTGAAGTATAACGTCGTGTTCTACAAAAAAATATTGACTCTTGCTTTTGAGTCATTTTGATCCGGCCAGAACTTAGTTAGGATACAAATTATATTTTTGAAAAAAGAAACATAACAGAAAAGACCGTATTCGGTAATTATCTAAGACAGAAACAATTTAATTTTTCAAAAAAAAAAGCTTATGCTCTTCGAAACATTTTCTCTTAATATCTTTTTAACACTAACATCAATTAACATAAAGTTATAATAAATAGCTATCTAGAATACACGTATGTTTGTTTAAAACTATCCGTGCTAAGTTAATAAACATTCACTCTTTTTTTTTTTAAATAAGCTTTAACTTTATTTCTATTCTTGCTAGTGCTCGTTGTAAAGATCAATGTTTTGTCGTAAAATCAGTGAAAATAACGCAAAAAATTTATAAACCGTAAAAAATAACTAAACATTTTTATCAAAACATCAAGCAGTGTATTGCAGCTTTCTTTTTATTTTACTATTTCCAAATTGGTTTAATTGAAAAACCGGGTTATCTCAAAACTAGGATTCATTATTTTATTTTCCAAGGATTATTTTAAAGTGAAAACACGTAAAAGTATTGTTTCTACAAACTTAAAGTAAGAAGCGTTCAAAGGACAAATTATTATATATGGAAAAATATTTTTTTTTGCATAAACAGATTCAAACTTAGCTAATTTTAAAAGTCGAGTGCTTAAAAACAAAAACTTTTAGACCAAAACGAAAGACATTTTTACAATTAAGAATGTGCAAAGCTATTCTAAAAATAAAATTGATATTACTTATAATATTTAAACTAATCTTTCATTAATTGTAGTCTAAAATTATTAACTGTAAAATAATCACCTAATATTTTAGTATTTACAAATCTTTGTCTTTGGATGATTACTAACATTGATGAAAAAACAAACATCTAAATTACTTGATATACTTAACACAATAATATTCATTAAC
Organism: Thalia democratica; assembly: GCF_965202585.1. Classification (NCBI taxonomy): domain Eukaryota; kingdom Metazoa; phylum Chordata; class Thaliacea; order Salpida; family Salpidae; genus Thalia; species Thalia democratica. The sequence continues at coordinate 21,045 of NW_028139785.1, read as the reverse complement.
ATAACTAGTTGACATAATACATTTATTGAAAGTTATGTTTAATTTTTATAGAATATATGTTAAGTGGACTTGTAATTTTATTACTAAATTTATTCAGTCCGACGTCATAAAAATACTATAATGACGTCATACAAATATTATTACCACCATATAATCTGTTAGCAGATTTTCTTAAATAAAATGTCTTGAAACAGGCTTATAGTATTTTTAAAATTATATCATTTATAATTCGCTTCACCAAAGGCAAGCACACCTTAACAGGTAGCTTTAATTATTGATAACTTGTATTTAATACTGCCAAAACTTTCTTAAGCAATTTTAAGAGCAAAATTTTTTAAAATATCGTTGATCAAGCTGCTTAAAATCACTTTTTATAGATAAAACATTTTGATAAACTTTTTCATTAAACTTATCTATATACCATTGTATAGAGAAGCAAAAAAAACACCATCAACTTAAAACTTTACTTTTTAAATTTCGCGATGGATAATACTGTAACGAATAAAAATAATGTTTGTAGACAATAATATGAAACACAGATTAAAACCTTACCTTGCTAAGTTAACTAAACATTTTGAATCATCTAAGTAACAAAATTTATCCTTATGAAATTAAATTACCATAAATTACTTATAACCATTTAATCTATCTTAGCTCAAGAACTTTAAACTGTCTGACAAATAAATTTTTTAAGGGCATTTGTTGCTCAAATAAATTACTTAGATATACATTTTAGTTAAGTTTTCTTCCTACACTATAAAGTGTAGAAAAAAATTATTCTTGTAATTCTCTTACCTAGCAAAAAAACTTACAAGTAGATGCATAAACATAAGCATACACATAAAACTGCTTTAAAATAAGTGTGAAAATTTAACATGAAACACAATAAAATCTAACTATTCTTCATAGGTATTATTTTTAAAAAGTGTATAAGTTGATAATATCAAAAACATGTAATTTTGATTTTATCTCTATCTATTACTATTCATTTTTAACTTTTATCCAAAAAAAAGTCTAAATCAACTTAGCTTTTGTAAATAGAATAATAATTAAAGTACCAAATATATTTTTTGTACTTTAAACTAAAAACACCTCAATCAAATAACCATGTTTTATAATCAGTGGTAAAAACATTAATTTTTCTAAGACAAATAAAACGATGTTAAAAACGTACATAAACAATTCTAACCTATAAATATTAGCCTATTAAAGTTTCTAAAATCATTATATAACTGAATCAACGTGTAAATAAAAATACAAGATTGTCTTCCACAAAATATCAAATAAGTAATTTGAGATAAAATATTCATCAAAACATTTTGTTTTTTTTTTATGTGAAAACATTATTTTAAACAACATTTACTATAGTAAGTAATATAAAGCTTTAAAAATGTTAATAGTAAAACTGTGATAGCTTAAACATATAAAACTGTTTATAGCAATTAAAACTAAATATTCTTTAAACTACTTGCAATAAAAAACTAAACTATAATAGTATATACTTCAAATTTATTTTCTAACATCAAAAAAAAGACAAATCTACTGTTTTCTTAGTTTTTACTTTCCGAGCTCTCCCACCCTCTTATAATGCTTTTGCTTCTTGGTCATGCCAAACTGCAGTTTCTGCTGTTTCCTCCTTCTACTCTGACCAACGTCCACCTTCACTACATCCGGGTGCATTGGACTGATGAACTTGCCTGTAAAAAGTTTGTTAATCTAATTTCCTTTGTCAGGGTCGTAGGTTCAGCAAGCCTTCGTTTGCTTGTTTGTTGATAATCATTAATTTTTATTTTGACAAGAGTAATTTTCGTTATCTAAAACTAACTTTAATGTGTTTAAATTGTAAACAGAAAAAAAAAATGTTTGGAACCGGCCGTAATCTACTAGTTGACACTGTATCGCAACGAATGTGCTCGACACTAGATATTTTTTCAACCTTTTTAGATTATTTACTAAACACAAATACAACGTGCATACCTGAAACAGTCTCGATCTTGGGCCGGTTGATCTTCTTGAGCGAGAGAGCCGTGTTGTACTGCCTCGCCACTGGGTAGTCCAGTGACCTCTCGAAAGCGGGGACGTCCCTGTGGTACTCCCACGGTATCTGCTGCACCTGTTTGCGCGTTGGTTTGTTTACGTTTGTTTGTTATGATGGCAAAAAGGAGCTTTTAGAACTAGCTTATAATTAAATATATAATAGTTTTAATAATAAAATAATAATAAGCATAAAACAAAATTAATAAAAAAAAAGCTTTGATGCGCACATTGTAGCTATTTCAGCAACTTCTAAATGAGAAACAAATAATTTTACCCCAGCCATATACATCAAGAACTCAATAAAAACCTGCATCTTGGTCAAACCGAGATCTCTGTGTTTGGTCGGGATCCACGCGAAGCTCTTCCTCTCTTTCTCCACATCCCTCATCTTCCTCTTCTACAACATAAAACAACATTTGAAAAACTTAATTTTAAACAAAAACTATTTATTCGATTGTTTTTTCGTTCTGTAATTCATGCAATGCGAACTTTACTCTTTTTAACTTGAATACTTTATTTGACAAAGGTGTCAAAAATAAATATAAAGTTCTCAAAACAATTGCCGTGATAATAAAAATCTTACAACATATCAAGAAAAATATAAAAAAATAATCATATTCTAATCAATCTGCAACCAAACAACCTTGGCCTTCTTCTTCTTCTGGGTGATCCCTTCCCCCGCCCACCCGGTACCGAACCCCGGCATGTCCAGCTCCATCATCTCCTTCTCCCTCTTCCGCTCCTCCTCCTTCTCGTGCTCCCCCCACACGTCGTCCTCCTCGAACGCCTCCTCGATCAACCCCGCGTTCTTGTCTGTGGAAAAAAATTGAACATCATGTATGGGTTTTACCAAAAAATATGGTAAATTGGGGGCAAGTGAAAAATCAAGGAAAGATTTCTAGAAAAAGTCATTCTAAATTGAAGTTAAACAATTTTTTGAAACATTTTTAAAATTTCATCGTATTTAAACGTTGTAAAGTTTATAATTTAACTTCAAAAAGACAGATAAGATATTTAATATAAAAAGCACTCACCCGGAACGAAATCGTTCATGAGGTCGTCCACGTCTTCCTCAACCTCCTTCCCTCCTCCCACGACGATCAGCTCCTCTTCACCGTCGCGCAACTTCACCGGCTTCAACACTTCCTCCTGCTGAATCACTTGTTACAAAAAACAAACAAGTCGCTGAATTGAAACTATCACGTTTGAGAATCATGAATACGTTTGTTGTTATGTGTTTTGATTTTAAGAAAACAAACAAAGATGTCTCAACTTTTAGAGAAGAAATTATACATTTATTAGTTTGAACAACAAAGTTTATTTTTTTTAAGATTTAATTTATACAAATTAATATTTCCTTATCGTCATCATAACAAACCTTCCTTTCCACAGCCACCATCTTCGTTTCCCCCTCTCCGTCCAAACCGGCCTCCTCCGTCTCAACTTGCACCATCACCGTGTTTTCTTCCTTCTCTTCGGCTTCCTGCTTCTCCCTGGCCGCCTTCACCACCTCCTCTGCTGCTTGCAAGGATTTCAGTGATTCCAACGCGCTGGTGAACTTTTGCTCGTTCCTTAACGCTTCGCTGTCCTGAGCATGATTGTCTGCTTCTTCTTGACCTTTTTGGTTTTAATGAAAGTTTTAAATTTCATTCGAGTATTTTATTATTTACAGATTATAAAAACTTGGACATAGCCTTTAAATTTAACTTTAATCTGTTAAAAATTAGAATTTTCAGATGTAAAATAACTGATTCTAAAAAAACTAAAATTGGCTGTAAAGTTTTAGTTTCAAAGTTAAATTGCAAATAATTTTTTAAACTTTCTAATTAATTGTTCTTATTAAACAAACAAGAACAAATACAAACCTTCAGCCTCTTCACTGTCATCTTGTTCAGCTGCCAGCCACTTGTTATCAGACTTCAGCGGTTTCACAACCTCTTGCTGAACATTGTCATTTTCTCCTTCATCGTCGTCGTCTTCCTCCGATTCACTGCTGTCACTCTCAACCTGATAAATTTTTTTAAGTAAACTTTCTAACTCCATTGAATAAAGAACCTTTACGTTATTTTTTAAACTTCAACAAACACTTCATAAACATTTTGAACGAGCCATCAAATCAATTGATGCGATAAACACCAAACAAACCAAACACATTTTATACTTATCATTTTATTTAAGAAATTATAAATACATTTATTATTGTAACACACCTTTCTCTTCTTCATAAGTTCCTTGTGCCGGTCGGCTTCGGCGTTCATCTTTTCCCTGACGTCTTCATTGTATTTGGCAATCTTCGCCTTAAATTTTGAATTTTGTTACAAAACTTATGCATAAACCATTTTAAATTTTGAAGTAATTATTTAGTTTGTTACTTAACTTCTATTTAGAATAAAGTTTCTAACCACTAACATCGTTGTATTTATTTAAAATTACATTGCAAAATTCACCTTGTTCTTCTGCATTATCCCGTCATGATAAAATTGCTAATGACTAACATAAGAATATGAATAACTTAATTACACCTAAATAGATTACAACCCAACCTTGTTCTTGTGCCATTTTCCCTGCCCCCGGTGAGCCAACGTAGCCCTCTCCTTGGCTCTCGCTCTCATGTGTTCCTCTTCCTCGTCTTCCTGATCTTCCTCGTCGCTCCCTTGCAGCTCCTTCAACTTCTGCTGCTCCTGTTGATTTTTTTTCTAAATGTTGGATCTTTATAATTTACTATAATTTTTTAAATTACCATTAAAAATATTAAATCAGTAGTAATTACTTTAAATAAATTGTATTTTTAAAACTATGTTTGCTCAGATATTTTTAATAAAACAATGGTTTTTTGTTCATAAAAATTTCACTCAGTCATTTAAAACTTAATAACAGAACAAACAACTTTATCTTTCAAAATTTCTTTATAAAAAATACTTTTCGACCATTAAACAACAAAATGACCTTTATATTGTTCCAATAAATAATTATAAAAAAGTGAAACTGATTTATGAAATTATATATTCGAACCTTCTCTTTCTTCTTTCTCTGCACCCTCCTGAAGTTCTTGCTTTTGATCTTCTTGGTCCTCTTGTACATCTGCTGCATCCTTCCCATGAAGACCCTGTTCTTCTGCAGCTGCTTCAGCCTCTCCCTCGCTTCCTGCTCGGACATCCTCTCTAGCGCCTCCTTGTCCCTTAGTGTCAGTCCCCGCCACCTTGTGAAACAATTTGTTTAAAGTTGTCCGGTTTAAATTGATAAAAAACATAAGATCGGTAAACATTGTATTACATAAAAAACCACTAAAAAAGGAACTTAAAATAAATCAAGAATTTAAATAGTCATGCACCCTACTACTCATAACACACATGTATATTTATTACAAATGCGCTACGTATACATACCTGCCGTGGTCGATTTCCTTATCTTTCGGACCGTACGTTGCCATCAGTTGGGCTTCCAAATCGCAAACCGGCTTCCTGGCTGTTGTGACTGCGTGTATTGGAGTAAAAGTTATTAGACAACCGAGAAATAAATGCGCACAGTATAAGCTTTTGAGTAGTTGTAATTATAGTTTTTTTTTTGAAATTCCGACAATTTAAGTTACTTACTAATAATATAGGTTCACATGATAAAGATATACTCAAATTAAAAAGTTTAAAGTAAAGTGCTATAGTTCATTTTTAAGCATATTGAACGACCTAATCTCAAAAAATCATTAAAAATAGCTTACTATAATGCCTGCAAAGTTATTTGTAGTAATAAACTGTTTAAATTACAAAAATCAGCGTAAATTCTAGTTCCATAAACTTATAATACCTTAAAAAGAATATTCAAAATAAAAAATCCATACAACTAAAACCCCACCTCTCGAGTTTGCCCCCATCTTTCCCAGGTAGTTGCTCCTCAGCGGCTTCTGTTTTGGCGGGAACATTATGTGGTCTTCCCGCCACATCAGCTGGGCGTGATCGTCCCACTTGGAAGCTTCCTTGTTGTTTTTGATGGCGAGCGCCTTCATCTGCATGCGCTTCGACTCCGGCTTGCTCGGTTCGGCCTGCAACGTTTTCTTGTTCTTTTCAAGCATCTCCATCTTTCTCTTCATTTGGTCGCCTGAAAATAAGAAAGTTAATTCTAAACTCAAGGTTTTTTATTTGTTAAAGGATGAAAAATTATATTCATCAAATTTTAAAAAGTAAATAGTAACTGAATTTCTTTAATATATTCGACTAAAACACTTAACACTGTTTTTGTTATTCATATAAGAGAATAACTTTTTAACTGAAACTTCTTTAACTTAATTACTTTACAACTTTAAATGATTAAACTTTTGTAATTAATAGTGTTCTTAGATTAGGTTTTGTGTTTAGTCTAATTTACACTTATTTATCATTTACAGTCAAAAACTTGCTATATAAAAAAGCAATAAGATTAATTAAACAAACTAATCGAATTATTTTCTAAAATAGAAGAAAACATAGCTTAGTTAAAGTTTAGTTCTGAAAAGTTAGTATCGTTTAACAAACTATAAAATAATATTTGTTTTAACGTTCTTGAACTATGATAAACAAGTTTAAGGGCATAGGGTAGTGTCTGACGATTATTTTTACTAAAAATAACATTAAATCTTATATGAAAGCCACATATGAAAGTACGTACTACAAGCCAGTTTTTATAGAATTAAAAAATCATATTTAACTTTTGATATATTGTAATCTTTGTATAAAGCTTCTGATAATATGTTTAGACCGCAATTTTTTGTATTCAATATTCTCAGAAATTTGAAAAACCACTAAAAATCTATCTTCTTCTTTATTTTTTGAGCTAGAGACATCAGACTTTCAGGAAACGATCATTTTATAGTTTAAAAGGCTTTAAATGTTGCAACTTTCAAAATATGAAAAAATATAATTTTTAGAATAAAAAAAAAAATAAAAAAGTTTTTTTTTTTATGAAAATTTTATTTTTCAAAAAGCGGTTTTAGTTTGTGCTTTCCATCAGAAACTTATTAACATCACCGACTTTGATTGCTTTTATATCAAAAATTACTTTGAGTTTATTAAAGCGATTAAAAATGACTGATAGCGCAGATAAAACTGTATAAAATAAAATCAACTTGTAAAAATCAAGGTGATCACCCCCTATGCCCTTAAATCTTAAGCACATAGTTTCAAAACATTCTATTTAAAATGTTTAATTAATTTAAATTTATAAAATAGTATTTTATTTTTTCAATAAAGCAAGACTAAATTAAAGGAAACCAGAAAAACTCATTTGGTGATAACATTAAATTATTGAAAAAAATACCAAAATTTGGAATGAAGTAAGAACCAAGCTTCAAAAAACCTATACACAAAATTGAATTAAGGACATAGGGGGTTATTCACTATTTTCACAATTTAGTCTTATTTTAAAGAGTTTTAAATAAGCTACAAAATGCTTTTTACAGATTTTTAAAGTTTAAAATAGTATTTGAGACATAGCAGGCCAAAGTCAGGGGCAACATTAGGTTCCTTATGGGGGGTGCAAACTATAACCGCAAAAACAGTTTTGTTTTTTATCATAAAATTTTTATTTTTTTAATTTCTTCAAATTTTCTTTTGACAAAATTTTCTAAATATTGCAAGAACCATTTCCTAAAAATTTGAGGTAGTTATCTTAAAAAACGTAGAAGATGAATTTTTAGTGATTTCTAGTTATTTGTTGTTTTAGTTTGCGCCCCCCATAAGTAACCAATTGTTGCTTCTGACTTTGACCTGCTGTATCTCAAAGATTTTTCTGAGTTTTAAAAACATGTAAAAAGCAACTTGAAGCTTAGTTAAAACTCAATAAAATAAGACTAAATTGTGAAAAGGTGATTTATCACCCTATGCCCTTAAATATGAAAGAATTTTGCTTATTTATGTAAATTAATGAAAACATGATAAGGATCTAAATATCTTAAAATTTATGAAAACATAAAAGTTAAATGTACATTTTAAATGTAATAAATTCTGAAATTCTATAATATTAGTAAAAAAGTTATGAAGACTACTACAACAAAAAAAGTAAGCAATGAAACAAATAAAAGTTTATATTGACAACAACATTTTATAAATTATCTGTTTGCATATATTTATGCAATCTATAATAACGAAAACTATTAGTATATAAACAATTAAATCGCCTACCTTTAACATTTCCCTCTTCAAATATGTCACCAAAAGCAGTGTCACTTTCATTTAACACCGGACCGTCAACCAAAGTCCTGCGTCTTTTGTTAGTGGCTTGCTTCTCTTCCTCCTCCTTTACAATTTAAAGAGTTTATTTTTTTTTTACCTTAGGGGCAAAGAATTACAAATTGTTATTTTGGTCAAAAATGGACTAACTTTTACATATTCTTATTCAGAATAAATGTTCATACAACTAAAACTAATAACACACTTTCTAATTGGCTACAAGCTTGTGAATAACTTAGAATCATAATCTATTCAAAGAATTTTAAACTGAAAGATTTCAGCCCTTTTCAAAAATAAACTTTGACTTGTGATAGAATAAAATAATTAATAAAAATCACTTACAAAAATTATTGTATGATCTTGGGTTCCTCACTCCTATATCTTAACTCGGTTTCAGAAGGAATTGCATTTTCAAAACTAGATGTTTTCTTCAGATCAGCCTTCTCATAATACCATATAGGCTTGCTCAGTTCATATAAGGTTTTTTGGTGATGAGATTTAGTTGATTTTAATATATTTTCTGTTAGAAGTTTAACAATATTGTTAATACTAAGCTTTTACTTGTGTTGGGTACCTTGATGAAATTTTTCTGTTTACTTAAATTAATTTGTACTTTAAGATATTCATATAAATAGTTGTATGGTTTGCATGCTTCAAAGACTTAATTTAGTAAAGATTAATTTAAGTAGTTATAAGCACTAAAGTTCATATATATGAAACATTTTAAATACAGTTCACAAGTAGTTAATGTTCATAACTTTCCAAAACTAGACTAAGTTCTAAGATACAATTTAGTCTAGCAACATAAGAAGTTTTTACAGCAGTATTATATCAATACTTATTTAGTTAATTAAAACAAATAAAGACTTTAGAAAAATTTAAACTTATCATTTTTGTGGCTTAAAACTGAACTTGAAATATCATAATGTAATGATGGTTTTGTTTGATATAAAATATGTTTCACTCAAATATAAGTAGTTATTTTTCACAGTCATACAAAAATATTTTGTTAATTGTGTCTTTATTTAGCATTCACTCACTATGAACAATATGGCTTTTTGTTTTCTACCTGCTTTAAAAAGTTGTTACATCAATGACTACAAAAACTCAGTAGTTTTGGCAAACATGGCAAAACGATTCGAACTAAATTATTACTGAAATGAGTTTGAAAAAGTTAAATGTAACCTGATGAAATTAAAGGCTTTAAGCTAAATATATTAAATCTTATACAAATTGTTAGGTGTTAAACATCTTAAAAACAAATAAAAAACAATTTCGTAAAGTTTAGAGTTAAATACTTAATTCATATACTTAAATAAAGTTGTCAATGTAATTTATATGAGCATAATGAATTACTGTAGCTTAAATATTAAACAATACGTTTAACCAACTATCACTAATGCAGTAAAAAAGGTAGAAATAAAGTTATGTAAAGTACTTTATGTTCAAAAAAGCTAAAAACCACCCTGCTATGCTAACATAGTGTTTCAACTTGTAGTTTTTGATAAATTCTGTAAATTCTTACATTTTATTGTGACATCACACTAAAATAGTATTTTAGAAAATAATTTTTTTCAATGAAAATTCTTTTGAGAAAAGCACTTGTAGTAGTAAGAGCTCTGGATGCTGTAGGTGTAAATTTTTACTTTTTTTTCTTTTTTTATGCTGTTTATGTGAGCTTTGTGGAATACTTAAGCAAACTCTATTTGATTATCAATACTGTTGAAGATAAAACTTGATAATTGTTGCTCATTTTATCTTCTATAATTCTTATTTTTCTTCACTGAGTGAGTGTAAGTTTAAGACCTAGTTTGGGAATCAACAGTCTTGAAAGTTTATGTTGATAATCTGTATTGTTTTTCTTATGCAAAACCTTTGAAATGACTCTTTACTTTATCTTCTAATTCATCATATAAAGCACTTTTATATTTACAAGCATGACATGTTAAGAATGCACTTACATCATGCTAAAAAAGATCATCAAGAGGCTTTGAAATTTTGCATCTCAGTTTTTTTAATCTTTGAAACACCATTGTAAAGTGAACTGGGTAGAAAAAAGCTCAAAAAAATCTTTTTGAAAGTCTTTTGAACCTCAGTAAAGTTTTAAAACTTCTGAGCTTGTTTCAAATCCTTTGTCTTTATACGTTGTTACTGTGACTTTTTCCTACATGCAGAGTTCAGATCACACTTCTTTGGATTCTGATTGGATGATGAGTACCTACTACAGCAGCTGTTGAGGTTAGTTTGTTTAATAGTTAATTAGATTGTTTTAATTTGTGCAAAACTTAGTATTTTTTGCTATTTCAAGCAGCCAGACTAGTTGAGTCTCTAACAAAATTAAATATTATAGGATATTATAATAAATCTTAAAAAATTATATTTTCTACTTGTTAATTGGTGAGTCCTTTTGTCACTTAAAAATTTTTTGAGTGCTCATCCTTGAGTAACATTAAGCTTTAGATGTTATTTAAGTTTTGCACAAATTCAGACTAGCACTTTCTATTCATGGAGTTGTAAACTTGGCTTATACCATAAACATATATTTGTCGTGTTGGGCTTCATTCTCCTAAAATTGCTAGGTTACCTTAAAAGAAAACTTAAATAAGGGAATAAATAAAATCATTAAAAAGTAGCAGCACTTGTGTTAAATTTTACAAGCTTGTATAAAGAAGTGTTGCATTCATGAATGAAGCCCAAAGAGACAGCAAGCTAAGTGTAGAAGTTTATTTACAGCATAAAATTTAAATTCTGGTTGTATTAATGTAGTTTATGTGTTCATAGATTAATAATTTGTAATAAAAAGTACTTTTCAAAGTGTGCATGAAACATGTTAGGCAAGAGTAATTATAAAACAAATTGTTATTATTAATAAAATTTTTTACGAAAGAAAACAGTTGAACCATATGAGGATTAAGTTTGCTAGTAAAAAAAGTTCCAAAATTTTAAGCTTACATTCATATATTTACAAAGCAGTTCACAGCAAGCAAAATTTAAAAGTTGTTAATTCATATGTGTATGAGGATTGTTCTTACCTTTGTTTAATTTTTCTATTCTTCTATCATTAACTTCTTTCTCTTCTTTTATCTATCAACAACTTCTTTTGTTCATATGTTTGCACTAATAAGCTTTTGACAACAACTTGCTGTACTGTTTTTTATGTATATGACAAATGTAAAGACTAAATTTTGGAACAATATAAATATTAGTTAAATGGTGTTAAATGCAGAGTATTTAAGATGCAAGCATTTGAAAAACTTTGAAAAGAACTACATATGTTATTGACACAAAGTAGTGTGGTTTAACTGTTTTAGTTTGTAACAATGTATTGAGATGATAAATTCAAAACATCAAGCTCCTTTAATTTCTATGCACACTTAAAGAAACACACAATATTGAGACAAACTTAACTGTCATGGAAAACTTTAGCTTATGTAAGATGATGACAAGTAAAATGATATACTGTAACAGTATAGAATCGAAGTTAAACAAATTTACAGTTATTACTCAAATTAAAAAACTTTAAACTGTTTAGTCTAATCTCAAGCATTTATCTAATATTGAAAAATTTAAGATTTATACTGTTTTGAAAAGGTTACTAATTAAAATCAATTTACATAAGCAAGTTAAGTGACTGTTGTTTAAATATACATAGGATACAGTTCAATCATATAAATAGATTTGTCAATGTACACATTTAGACTCATATTATTCTTTCTATTTTTATTTGGTACATTTTGTCATAAAAAAGTACACTTATCTATGATATTGATGAACTGTTTTCTATGTATTTGTAAAATATTAGGTAACTAAGTAGGATGATGTAATATCTGAAACTATATTCATTAAATTTAGGCTCTCTAAACCATAACCATTAAGTGTGTGGTTTTAACAAAATAAATACATCTCTAAGGTACGCATTTTAAGGAGTACGCACTAGTTTTTTAATAGAACCTTTTCTGTTGCAACTATAGGTTTTCTTTAAAGAGTACGCACCACCCGCACAAGGTACGCGATAAATTTTACGGCCCGCCACCCATTTTTTCAATATGGGGAATCCCCCAAACCGAAAATCGATGGGAAATTTTTGATGAAGATTATTTAAAATAATTTTTTTAAGGCATTTCGCCGGCTCCGCGAAATTTTTCACATTTTTCCTTTTCCCTTTTTCTCCACGGCCTTTTTTCTTGAAGGCCACCTTTTTCTGTCAAATGGACCGTGAGTAGCGTAACTGCCAAACAAATGTACGTTTGTATATTTGTACGGTCTTTATCTGTTATCTTTTACTAACCTTGAGCTTATGTGATCTAACTTATCAGTGTATAACCATTAAAGGCCTGACGGTAATATCGGTTGATAGTTTTTTAGTTATTGACTGAGTGGTTTTATATTGGTGAGTTTGATTAGTAAGTTTATAGGTAGCGGACAAGAATTAAAAAAAAACAAAGGGCTACGGCCGGTCGATGACACGGTGCTTCGCACCTGTCATCTCCCCGGCCTGCCCTTAGTTTTTTTTTAATTCTTGTCCTTTAGGCCCGGCCACTATGCTGGTCGGCACCTCCTTGAGTTATGACTTGGATGTACGAGTAAATGTGCTAGTACTTCTAAGTCACAACTAAACTTTATTTTCACTAGAAGTTATTAGATAGAACAGACTAATTTTAGTATTTAAATTAATTAACAGATATAAATTAATATGAGCCACTTGTTTTCTGCAAACTATTTACGTCTTAATTTGTCCACACAAAATTAGGTAAATTTACAAATTATTTGCGTTAATCGTACAATAGTAAATAAAATAATTTCTTCTTAATTTGTCCACATAAAGGTAGGAAATTTAAAAAATAATCTGCATCAATTATACGAACTTTTCTTTTTCAGCTATTTTTTCACATTAAGTCCTTAAATTTTATTTTTATTTTACCGTATTGTTACGTCATAATAAGTCTCTTTTTTTAATAATTTATTAGGGTTTTGCTTCTTATGTAATATGCACGCAAGTTATATTTATAAACTATCTTTTAAAGCAAATAACTTTCTAATAATGGATGAATAACATCAAGATTTACTAGTTTATTTTTATGTATAACTTCTTACTCATCCTTTAATTAGATCTAACAGACAAACTTTGTTTACTTGTACTTCAAACTTCCTAGATTCCGTTGATCAACCTTGTGTATATTCTAAAGTGTTAGTTCATTTAAACAACTTGCTTTAATTTTTTTTTTGTGTTTTCGTCTGTTGTAGTTGCCATGTTTCTTATTTATTGGTTGTTTATGATTGCAGGGATGCTTGCTACCACTTACATATGCATAATAAGCAATGAATAACATATTTTTTAATAAATTTCTTGTATTTAAGCATATATGGTAACCAACTAGTAATGTTTTATTGCCTGGTCTCGTTTGACTTAGTTCAAACGAGTGAAACATTATTTTATTAACAAAATTTATGATATTGAATTGATTGTTCTCCTTATTATTTAGTCAAAAACTTTTATTGTGATCTATATTGTAAAAAGTTCACAATACTTTATTGATACTAATAACTACTTTTTATGTTTATTGTAAAATTTAGATCATGCCGGGTTGCCGAAAAACCTGGAACTTGTGAAATTTTGAAAAAACCTTGAATTTTAAACAATTTTTACATGTTAAGTAGTAAAATTTTGATTCGACGCGAACAATCTATCAAATGTATAAATACTTTTTGTCATCTATAATTATTTATTTTAAAATACATTTAAAGTAGCTTCACAGTAATGTTGTTTTACTGTTTAACACAGTTTTTTTACGTTAAACTTAACTTTTAATTAAAAATAGACCAATAAACGTGTAATTTGAAAATCTAGAAGAAATCCTGTTGCAACCCTGATCATAAGTCTTGATTTGATGAAATTAATTTTGATATTAAACAATCGTTATTGTTTGTTTTCCTACTATTTTAATTTGATAGAGCAGTGTTTCTTAATTAAACAGTTTTGTTCATATAATTTTGTACACTCCCTTACTAAACTTAAGTTAAACAAATATTCAAACTAAAACCAACTCTTATGGTTTTATCATTGATTATCATCTTGTTGCGCTTGTTTTAACTGTTATATCTATTGCATTAAAAAATATTTATTTCACTCGAAATTCAATGAGATAAAATGTCTATTTAAAGTTACCATCCCGTTTTAAAAAGTATAGTTTCACGGTCTGTACTACACTTAACCGTTATATACATGGTACCACAAAATCAGGAAAAAGTAGGGGTTTTTAAAAATGTCATGAAATTTGATATAAACATGCTGTTAATATGAAAGCTTATCATCACTATAAACTGCATTTTGAGAATGTTACTTCCAAAAAAAATTGCACTTCATTTTTTTTCAAGGTTTAGTTGAATTTTTGGAACAAATTAAAATCTTCTATGACCTCATGTGTGTATTTATTATGTGGTAAAGATACAAGTATTTTGCTTGTAGAGCTTTTTATTGCGTATACATTAATAATATACATATGATTCAAATAGTGCAATGGAAAACTTATATGATTGAATCATAAACTGTTGTTAAAACTTATAAAAAACTAAGATTAAAAATTTCACATAATTTCAAGTCATTGTTTATGTATTTTTGAATTAAATCCAAAAATCCGTAAATTTTTTTCAACTCGATATGTGACAACCTTGTATATGTTTACATTATAAAACTGTCTCTACCTAAACTAAAAATGGCGAATTGACCAGCTTCAAATAATTGTTTTCTAACTGAACACAGTTACGCCAATTAAGTAACTGTTTTATTTTTGAGGTCTTGTTTATAATTTTTTAAGAATAGTTTTTGTAGTACGATTAAGCAAAGTTTTTTTTTTGTATACAAGAATGAGCATATTATACTTACTTGTCTTGTCAAAATTATATTTTTGCTTAAAAGCATTTAGTATCCTCAAATTCGTATGTTTGTAATGCGTCTACATTTAATTGAAAGATTTTATATTTTCTTACTGATTTAATCTATGTAAACACAAGGGTACACTTGTCTTAAAACTGTAGTTTACGCTTGGGCTTTATGTAGCCCAACTAGCTCGTTTCTACTATTTCTTTATTTAGTCTACTACTATTATTCTTATCTTTTATTGAACTTTCAAGTCGTTTTAAAAGGTTAGTTTTGGTAGATTTTTTTAAGGTAAGTTGTGTATTCTGCCTTAATTACGTAAGAAGTATCGATAAAGTAATGTAATCATAGCATCATAAAAAATATTGGATAAGGTGCCTCTTAATTAAATAACACATATGTATGTGGCAATTAACTCTTTTTTTTATTTAATTGCTGCGTATTTAATTAAACTAGTATCAAAATTACAATAAATTCTTAATACTTAATCATTAATTTTTATCATTTTGTGCTGGTTTATATGATTATTTCTAGTTTTATGTCACAAACAACATATATTTATCTTTGAATTTAAAAAATTAAACTGTTTCTTTCAAGTAATAATTACAGTTGAAATACACTTAGAGGCTTTATAAGTTTAAAGGTTTTGTTTTTCAGCTGTAATTTATGTTGTGCCATTTAAGCCAAACTTTTGGTCTACAAGGTTGTGTTTACCAAACATTATGTTTGCTAATGTCTTATCTAAGCACAAACTTGCTGTTTAGTAATTTAAAAGAATTAAATCTCCCTAGTTCGTATTTTTTTAAAGCGCATCTATTTAAAATAAGTATTTTATTGCTTAGCCATAACACTGTTCATATTTCAAATAACAAAGGCATTTTACCTATGTAAATCTTTCAACTTAGATCATCAGTTTGGTTTTAATTGTCTAATTAAACAATCAATTAATAGCTAATTATCACTAATTCGCCCTTTTATTAACTTATTTTTCTACATTAACTATTTATTTTATACTAATCACTTTGATAGAAAAGTATTTCTTAAGTAAACAATTAAGTATGCATTCAGTTTTAAACAATACCTTACCGCGCTGAAGATTAATTTATGTTATAATTACTTTCAATTCTTAATATATAATCTTTGATTTTATTCTTAATTAATCTTAATAACTAATTTTGTTGCGCTGCTTTATATGGTTATTTCCAATTTTATGTTTTAAACAATAAACGGTCTGTATTAAATTAAATCGTTATGTATGACTTTATTTTACACTAATATATATAACTCTAAACCAAATACTGGCGAAGTTATAAAACTGTGCCGATTAAGTAAACATTTCAATTTTGAGGTCGTATTTTGTTTTTTTCAACTTGTTTAGTTGTTTTTGGTGGTTTTTTAGTATAAGATTGTATATACTATGGTCTTATTTTCTGTCAACTAATTTGAAAACTTCCTTAGTTTTACATGTTCTAAAGCTCGTCTACTTGATTTAAACTTTTTAAAACATATTTTTTTTTACAGTTCTTTTTTGAAATCTTTATATAAAGAAAGGTTAGAAAACGGTGAAGTAAATTTATTTAGTTTTAATTTATTTATGGGTCAATCTAAGTCTTATCAATCAAAAACGGATCATGTTTTAGTGATTGTTTCATTATTATTACTGTAGAATACTTGAAAGTTTGTTTAAAAAAAATTGGTTTTTCATGAATTTGTTCTAAAGTTTGTTTATAAGTCTAATTCGTTATTATGTTCTAAATTTAATTTTTTCTTGATTTAATTCTACTTCGATAAATTTTGGTTTAAAAGTGAGTTTTATATTATAAAGTTTGTTTTACTCATGGTTTAGATATATTTTTAGTTAACACTTCATTGTTTTGTTCATGTTACTGTAAAATAACTTTGCAATTTAAATACCAAGGTTATTTGGAAACTTTTCCACGGGTTCTCTTTAGTTAATAATATTTGTAAATAGTTTTAGTTCTTTTAAGTGCAAGTAATTTTGCACAATAATTTTCAATCAAGTTCAAATTTCTCATAATAAACGTCTTTGTTTGTCCACATAAAATTGTATGCATTATTAAAGTAACGAAATATCTTTTTTTATCCATATAGTTTAGGTGTTTTAGTTGAAATTTATTTGGTCTTATTACACACTATTATTACGTCATCATATAGTCTCATTAAGTGTGGTAGTTTTCTCTACATTAACATATGCTTTAAAGTGTCAAGATGTATTGATGAAGAGCTTTTATTAATGTTTTATCATTCAAGTTTTAGTATTTTCTTAGTTATTGCATTGTTATTCGTATGTTAATTATTACACTTATTTTTGTTAATTATTAATCATCTGTAGAACTACTTGGTTGGTTTGATTTTGGATGCAATTAAACGTTAGGTTATTAGAAATCTATGATGTGTTTTTACTTAATTTAAGTGAAGCAGTTGTTTACGGATTTAATACTAATTTCCTTTAATTTCACTTCATAACTACAAATAATCCTGCTTGTAACTACCTTATCTACTTAGACTATTTACTCTACATCTAGTTTTACTAAAAAAGTATGTTTATTACCATATAAAATTCAACTGAATCGCTAAATCTAGTTTTAAAATGTCTGCAACATACTTGCTTACCTTACAAATTATTCACTAGAGATTTTAGTTTTAAATGAACCAAATTTTAATAAGCGTATAACGTTCAATTGATAATGGTATTATGGCAACTCTGGTTCGTAAATTTGTCCTACTTTTGTCGAAATTTACGTTATTCAATCATTTCAATTTAAAAAAATATTGGTTTAGCATAGAGCTTTGAACTATGATTTATGTCGTATTCGTGAATAAATATACTTATTCTCAACAAGACTAAAATTAGATCCAATTTCGTATTTTTAGCTGGTATAAAATTCTTCCGTTCGTTTTACTGTGATGTTAACTAAAGTTTTCTTTAACTATGGTTTCTCTTTAATCATTCTAATATATACATCTATATATTTTGTTTTATTCTCCTATTATTTTCAGAACATACTGATTTTTAAATTAAAATTTGCTCTTAGTATTTTATTATGAACTATTATCTTGTCGCGCTGGTTTATATTACTAATTCCAGATTTATTCTAAAAACAACATTTAACTTTAACTTACAGATAATAATTACAGCTCGAATATACTTTCTATATAAAAGCTTATTAAAGTCCTGTAAAACTTATTAGGTCTTTAACGCCAAACATTATATGTTTCTCTAAATTCAAAAACTTAAAATTAACTTATGTTTTTATTATAATCAAGGCCAGTTCAAAAACCATTTTAATTTTGGGGTCTCGTTTAGTTATTGTTTACAGTAATTTTGGTAACTCCATATTGTTTTGTATTTCATACATAATGGTCTTGTCTAAGTTGTATTTTTAAAAAATTTTTCAATAAAGTTGAAAAACATTGAAAATAGGTACTACATTTAGAGTCTTATGAAATCTAAACTGTTTGGTTTAACAATGCCTCAATATTTCATACATGTTTCAATAACTAAAACAGTTAACTAAATACTATGTTATGATTTATTGCCCATCTTTTCTTAAAGATTCTGATCATTTATACTTCTGCTTATCACCAACATAAAACTCAATGGAATTAGGCAAATTAATTCTCTTTTCATATGTTTGTGAGTTTTCCAAATGTAACTACTTCGTTGTAGCATTCATTGTATTCAATGTAGTTTTTTCTAATGTTATGGGATCGTTTTTAATTGGACAAGTATTTGTTAAAGTTCAACAAAACTCGGAATTAGTTCAAATGTGTATTTTACTAATGATTTATTTCTTTCCTTTTAACAAAATTACATCATATTTTAGTAAATAGTTCATTGATGTTGCTGTAGAACTTTTTTAAATTGTAAAAACATGTTTGTATGGTTTCTTATGAAATTGTCCTAATGTTTATTTATAAGTCTAATTTGTTATTATGCTTCAAATTTCTTATTTCGTAAGTTAATTCTATTTTAATAAACTAAAGTTAGGTCCAGCTTTATATTTTTAGTTAACACTTCATTGTTTTTTGTTGTTTCAGTAAAACTATTTCAAGGTTTACTTAAAAATAAATCTATGTGTTCTTTTTAATTAATGTTATTTGTGTATAAGTCTATTTTGTTGTTATATTATGCTTTTTTGTTTGTCTATTTAGTTATATTTCTTGCCGAATAAGTAAAGACTGAATATAATTATATATATTTATATTTTAAGTGTATTTTGTATGTTTTGGAAAATAAAGGTAGGATAGTTATTTATTTATAAGTAAATAAAACTTTTGGATTAACTAAAATATATGTTTCAATCTAAACGAAATTATTGTTAGATAAGTTAGATAAATCGTATTGTTAGATAGCTTATAATTTCTTATGTCTGTCAAGTTATTTTAATTTTTGTTCAACCTGAACTAATAGCGTTTGTTATTGAGAGTTAATGCTGTTTCGTATTTAATTCTATTAACAGCCCAAAACTAAGCAGAATTTTATTTTTAAAGTTAGGTTTAAACTAAAAGTAAAGCTTGATGTTTTATAGTATATATCCTTGGTGTTGTACTATGAATGATGCATTTTTATAGTAGACAACCTTGGTATTATTCTATAAGTAACACAGCAGTTTTGCATTGTAGTTTAGTATGTCAGTATCTATTGTAATTCAAGTAGTTAAACTATTTTATTGTATTTAATACTAAGTCTCATAAATAGCAATAAAAATTTTTTTTTGTATTTAATTATCTTGTAGACTGTTTGTTTATAAAAGTCAGTTAAAAGTTGCTCATGTCACTATTTTAATTTAATTTCAATTAGACATACTACGTGTTATTTGTTTTACTTAAAATTTATAAGCAACCACACGAATTTATTTGACAATAAAAGCAACGTTTAACGACTCAACAGTTTTAAATAGTTATTGTAATCAAACTTGTTATAATTATTCTTTTGTAATCGACTTTAGATACTGTTTTTAGTACGATAATATGTCCTTTAAGTAGCAAATGACAAGACACAATTTAATAACTAAAGTAACTGCTATTACAATTATATCGTCTATTTATAAAAGTTTAAGTACACCTATAAGTCTTGTTTTCGCGTAGACTATAAGTTAATTATGTCTCTATTTTAGTTTAATTACAATTGAATCTTAACAATTGTTTAAGTAAGAAATCAGGTTTATTTTAATTTTATTTTCAATTCCTTATTTCTTATAAGCTTTAAATTTAAATTTAATGTTTATAAGTTTAATTTACTTTTATTCTTTAAATTAAAATTGTAATGTAAGTAAATTTGTAAAGTGTCCGTTTTATTAAATATTAAATATAATTTACTCTTTTACCCAAATGTTGTTAATTGACGAAATGACGTAAAAATAAAATTATTTGATTTTAATGTTATTTATTCTTTTTTTTTTACTAAGACACTATTAAATCATTTTTTATCTTTCCAATAAACTGTTTAGATTCTATCTTTAAAATGAAGAAGTTTGCTAGTTATACATGACAATCAAAAAATTGTAAAAATCTGCTTAAGTTTTACTTTAAGTAATAATATAAACAAAATTACTTTACGTTTATCAAAGTTTAAACATTTAATTTATCATACTAGTTAATAATAAACTTATAACTTAATGAATAAATATTGTCTTGAAGTAACATCGTTTAATAAGATAACTGTCTTAAAATGTATAAAAAGCATCGAAGCTTGTTTAATGTTGTACTTATATACTACTTTTTGATTCATCCATAGTACTGTGCTTACTCCAATAAAATGTTTTGGTTCTCATTGATAGTTACCAAACTTTTTGTTTTATTTTAGGCATAAGCGCTACAAGTTTTTAAACAATTTAATAATATTATGAACTAAATAAGTTATATGCAATTAAATTATCATGCAAAATTATATAATCTCGAAAACGTAAT
>NW_028139784.1:0-44505 GCF_965202585.1 Thalia democratica | reverse complement strand
CAAAATAATAAACTTATCTCGTGAAACTTAAACTAAAATGTGGAAGCTACTTTCTTTGTTTTTAAATAAAAAATCTATTTCTTCTACCTAATTTTTAGGAAAGTTATTGTCTTTATACAAAAAAATTCTAGATAATAGGCTCTAAAACAGGATAGTAAAGTTAGTTTTTACTTTAACAAACTTAAGCACTTTAAAAAATATTTTTTTTTTTAGAATTGTACAACTAAGGCGGAAAAAACTATACAACAATATAAAACAGAATGAATGGTATTTTAGTTTAAAAAATTTCTAACTAATAAAACTTCAGAAATATGTATGATGTCACTAACAAGTACTGCACTGCACTTAGATGTTAAGCACTGTACTTAGATGTAGTAACCAAACTAAATTATGTACAAAATTTTGACTCTAATAGGTTCAGAACAAAAGATGACGTAAATAGTTAACTAAAAAGGAATATGTTGCTAAAAATTTAATAATTGATATAATAATTTTAAGTTTTACAATACTATTTTATATTAATTGAAACTAAAAATAAAAAACAAATTTTTTGAATTATCATTATAAGTAAATAAGTGGTGACAAAGATATTTTTTGATCTATACTTTTTATTTTTTAAAGTTTAAGTTTTAGCAATCTAAGCTTTGCGCGAAGAGCTCGTAGTATTTTTTATAGAATTATTAAAATTTACAACTTTCTAACAAAACATATTTTTTCTAAGAAACCATCTTATTCTAAAAGAATTTATAGAAGTTCTTCTTTTATCCTCTTTCTAATATGTTATTTTAAGTTTTGCTTATAAATTATAGTATATTAACATGTATAGTACAACTTTAAAGGGTACTTGCTTTATTTATTTTAGGTACTGTAATCCTTCTTAAAATTAAAGTATTTAAAAAAATTTAAAAGTGAATAAAAAATAATAAAACCATGTTTATAACTCATTAACTAAAAGTAACCAATAAACTTTACAGGTTACTTACTTACAAACCACAAATGTTAGGTTACGAAGTTTTAATCAATTAATTGATACTTTTTATGATAGTCGAATCCGATATTTCTTAAGTTTTATGAGCAAAAAATGCCTATGTATATCAATTTATTTAAAACAACAATTGAACCTTGTGACAATTTATTTTTACTTAAATATTAAAAAGTTTAGGTTATTTTGCCTTATAACTGTTTTTTAAACGACAAAAAATACGCTCAAAAAGTTTGGTCCATGGCTCTGGTGTACGAATTAGTTGTGTTTAGTAGTATATAACGTTTAACTCGGTACAATAAAATAAAACAAAAACATAGATAAAACTTCATAATTTGAAACTAAACAAATCTTAAAAATACAACAATTCAAAATAATTGTTTAATAATACTGTTGTAAAGTATTTTAATTTTTTGTATACAAAAAAAAATATAGAAATAAAAGTTAGTAGTTTAAACTTGATTAAAGTCGTAAAAGTACCAAGTAGTGAATATGAAAAAATACTAGAAAAAGTGTTTAACAATTATAGTAAAGACTTAAAAATTATTTTTACTATGAGCAAAGGATGGAACTACTTCATTAACAAAGACAAGACATCTCACGAATTTGAATAAAACGTGATTTACGAATATAAAAAGCATCCACTATGTTGGATTTATTTCGAGATCATCTAAGAGTCAAAAAAAAATGTAATATTTTAATTTTTTATATTTTATTTCGAATGATTATTCGTAGGTAAACTTTTTCTATACTACGTGCTTATTATAGCTATATTTTAGTAAATTGTTAAGCTCTAACACTTAAAAAATTTACAAATGTTTCGGTATATATTTTCTTTGAAGTTCTAATTCTTATGAAAATCCGTTGTTTTTATAAGTTTATATCTTAGTATTTATATCCTAATATAACTTGTTTGTTAGTGTCATATTAGAAACTAATCGAATTACATTTAGTGGTTTAATTTGTGCCCTCAAAGTAGGAAAAACTGTCTATTTGACTATTGATAAACCTGTAAAAAAAGAAAATGATTAAACTTATTGACGCCATCTAGTTAAACTGCCTTGAAGTTTTTGTTGAATTATTTAGGTTTACTAAAAGTAGTTTTTACGATTGTTTCTTTAAAATTGAATTATAACGTTTAATAAAAATAACTTTACTATTCAGATTCTTAAATATAATCTTCATTCTTTTAAAACACAATTCAAAGTTGTTAACAGTTATTCTTTTATTTTAATAAATATCACAATTATTATTATGGCCAAATAAAGCTGCTTTTATTCTTATGAATTAACTAATAATTAACTAAACTAATTATTTCTCAAACACTAAGAATTAGTGATTAGTTTTATAAGTTTTTTTTACCTTGTATAAATAGTTAAGTGCATAAGTTTTATTGTAAATATTGTAATTTTACTATAACTTTTAAATTTTACTCTTTTATATAAAAAAAGCAGCTGTATTTTTAATATAGCTGTTTATAGCAATAAAACAATCGTTACAAAAATACTACAAAATACAAACTAATTTTAAAGTTTTGATGTAACTAATAAAGTGAGCTAAATTTTGTATTTAATGAAGTAGAATAAAAAAACAATATTAAAACTATATTTATTTTTTTGGTATTGTAGTTTAAGGTACTTTTATGACTCAATTCACAAACAATATTTTGTAAAAATTTTATATATTTTCATAAAACGAAAAATTATATATCTACTACGAATCCTCTCAGTTTGTAAAGCTAGAAATAGCTTATACTTATGAAAATATGTTACAATACCGCAATTATCTTCACTTAAACACTTAGTATAAATAACTCAGGAATGTACAGATCATGTAAGCTCTTATTTGTTTTATTGCTTTTGTTCCTAAATATGTTAAACACTTAAAAACTTATAAAGTACTATATATTTTTATAATTACGTAATTGCTATCTTTTTTTATCGTTGTTTTACAGTGTTTTAGTAACGATTATAATATTAAAGTAATGAATAATACAATATATACTAGCAACAGCAAAATTATAACATTTTAAACTTAATTTTTTTTTTAATTTTACTCGATACTAAACCCTTAAAAATAAAAGTAAATTATTATAATTTTTGTTAAATTAAAGTACTATGTGTTCTACTGTTGTTATCTACAAACACTAGATAGCTAAATTTTGCCATGCTTATTTGATTGTTAATAAAAATATTTTAGTATAACATACTGAATTTCCATCTAGTTGTTATACTAGCTTTTTTTCTTTGTGGTTTGTTGGAGTAATCTACAATATTTTTTTATTTTTTCAAATTAAAATATATAATTGTGTTGTCAACTTAAATTTAATTAACAATCTAGTTTTAAATACTCTAGCACATCAACAAAATTTGTTTTTGTCAAGAGTTATAAAATATACAATGTTTTTTAATAAACTTCAAAAGATTAATAACTCGAGATTTTTGTTGTCTTCTTTACCCACAAAATATGGTTTAAACTGTTTCTTCTTAGTGTTACAATACATAAGTTAGTCTATAATCATCAGATTTTTAGCTTGTGGTGCATTAACATTCCTATGTTATTAATTTTAAAAGATTTAATATTAGTTTTTAGTCCTAGCTTTAAATTTTGTTTAAGAAAAGCATTTTAACAACAAACTATTACAATATTTTGTTTAACAAACTGAGTTTGATCTAGAATAGGTGCGATGTCTTCAGGACTAGTTTTGTTCGCTGGGTGAAAACAAGGAGCCTGCCAATCATAATTATTGATAATAATCAATCTATTAAGTAAAATCAGATTAAGGCACGCTAAACCAAGTTATGAAACAATTACTAAATTATGGGCACATAAAAAGTAAAACTGCGGTCAGCGAGCATGGTGCGGCCTATGAAAGATCTTATTCTGAGGTTATATACAAAGTTTAAATTAATAATAAGAGTTCTACCATCACAACTTTTGTTATAAAAATTTAACTTATTCGTTACTGTTCCAGGTTTTAAAAAACTGTTTTTTGCTTGGTGAATTTAGTTTAGCTAATTTAGTTTAAAATAATAAATGTTTCAAATTTTATAAATCATAGAATAGAAACTGAAGACTTACCGATGATTATTTGAAAGTATCACAGTTTATATTATTTATCAAATTAAAGTTTATAAACATAATGAACGCTTAATCTTAAAATATTTATTACACATTTAAGATGAAAATTTAAATGATTAAAAAAATACATTAAAACGAACAAAACACAAACAAATTTTGTTGGATTTTTGTCTTATACACAGTAAGTTAAACATAAAATACTTTATTATACACGTAATAAAAAAGCTATCTATTCGCTTTACAAATTTTAACTTAAATAAAGTAGATTATAAGAAGAAATAGTTTAAAAATATATTTTTATTTGAATGTTAGTTTTTGTGAGTGACGTCATTAAGATATATTGAAATTCATAAAAGTTTAATATATATGTTTGTAATAATTTATATCTATTACAAATGAAATATGTTTGTAAATGCTAACAAATAATATAAAAAGATATTCCGAAAGTAAAGACGTGTTCTGCACACTAGAAACTATTATTATAGTTTTGAAAACTGATTATCATTTCAATGTTTCATAAATAGTTAATACTTATCAAATTTATTTTAGTTTAATTAATCAAGTTTAGTCGTATTGAAATTTAAAATTCAAACTGAGATTTCATTTAGTAGATTTTTTGTTTTGATAACAATTTTCTTTTTATAGTGTTAAAATAAAACATTTAGACAATAACATTATTATTTTTTTAATAGAATATTTGTATTGACTAAACAAATCTCTAAACAAATGAGCCAAGGAGGTAGTTATTTCAGCACAAAGACACGAATTCAACGAAATATCTTACGAATTCGAATCAAACATCATTTACGAATATAAAAAGCATCCAATATATTTGATTTACTTTGAGATCATTTAAAAGTCAAAAAAAGAAAAACAGTCAAAGAAAATTTAATAGAAAAAAAAGCAAAATCTGACCATGTTAGTAATTGTAATTATTATGAAAATAAAAGAACAATTTTTAAAATTTTTGTATCTAAAAAAATGTAGAATAAGTTGGAGACTCTTATCAGCGAAGCTATTTTAATTAAATGTAATACCCCAATTTTAAACAAACAAATAACTAAACCGGGTATTACCCACAAATCAAGATTTTTTATTATTTGCATATACGTTTTTTTACCTTGTATAAATGTTGAAGTGCATTGTTAATCTTGTAATTTCACTGTAGTATATAATGTTTAGTATATAACTGATCATATATATATCTTATTACTTGATTTTCTAATTTATTCAGTTGTTTAACACTAATTTTTAATTATTTTGCACAGTTTTTTTTTGTTTTTGGTTATGACTGAGGAAAGTTTAAACAGCGTGTACATGAATTAATTTATGAATTTGAATCTTTTTGAAATATTTTTGATAAGTAATACCTAGATATTGGTACTTTTAAATTAAACAATTCCTCAATAGACATTTTTCTAAAAACTTAAGAACAGGTCACTCTATTTTCGACTACTTATTACATACTTCCATTAAATAAATTTGTTTTACTTAGAAACTATACTTTTTCGTGTGTCTTGTCCATACTATTAAATTAGTATTGGACGGTTGAAAATTTACTAATTTTAACTGTTATGGCACATATTTAAGTAGTATTTACTCATTCATTTGTCGAAATTGTTCAAAAACAATTCTAAAAAATTAAGTTTTTAGACAAAGTAATTAACTTATGATCATGATATTAATCGTTGAACTCACATATGTTAGAATTGTTTTTGTGTAGTGTTTTAAATAATATAAATAATATGTAAATTTTAAATAATTTTAATAAACTATGTTTTTTAAGAAGGTTAACTTTCAATTATAAAAAAATATTTTGAAAGGTGTTATAATACTTAATAAAACGAAAACAACAGTTGTAATAATTTTAAACATCTTCAAAGTTTTATACATATATTATAACTTTTCTTTCAAATTTTTTATAATAAGTAAAAATTGTTTCTCAACTTTGTTTCACAATGATTTCTTTAGACTTTTGTATAACTAACTTGGTAGTGTTTTTAAAGATTGCTAAGCAAATGTTTTATTCATAAAGCTTTAATCACTCATAAGTAGACTTTAAACTAAAAAAAACAGAAAAAAATTAAGTACTTAAGATAAGTAAAATGAAAAATACCTACTTTAAAAAAACATATATTAGCAAAACAAAAGTAGAAATGAAACATAAAAAACCGTTCAAGAATTAGATTTAAAACTTAAAAGTTTACAATTGTAGAATTGTGCAGACAAAAAAATAAATGAGCCCATCCATTTTCACTTGTTACTAAGATAGAAAATCTTGAACGCACACATTATGGTCAATGAAATAGATTGGAGGAAGACTTTTTGTCATCGATTAACATAGCACTTATTTTTAAAATGCTTGTTAGATGCACTTGTTTGTAAACAAAGATTTTAGCTAATTTGATATTTATAGAAATAAAAACATTAGAATTATACTTAGTAATTTTTATAAGATAACAAAGTGAAAAAAATTAGTAAAATTGTAAAAAACTTTTTATGAATAAGTTAATTCCAAAATGATTATTTAAACCTTAGTTTATGATGGGTACCAAACAATCTCCTTCCAAAATTTACTAACATTTGTTTTGATATTTCTGTTGTTCTTTTTTATGAGAGCAATTATAAATTAAAAGCAACATTCAACTAAAAATTTTAAACAATAAATATACGGTTTTGTAAACAACAAACTATGAAATCTAATTAAAGTTATAAAATTTTGGTTAAAAATGTTTGTCGCATTTACTTGCAAGTAAGTAAAACTAAATATTAATTTAATGTCTCTTTTTTTCACACAAATTAGTTTAGTTAATAATGAATAGAAAACAAATTTAACACTAGAAATGTTAGAAACTGATTTGAACATTTTTAAAATAAATTCACGGTTATCAATATACAACTAAATTTAAAATCAACCTTAATACATACTTTGTAAGTTGCAACAGGAAAACTACAAACTTTGTATTTTTCTTGTACGCTATACGTATACAAAAGTATCAAACTTTGTTATATCTAATGGAGTATTAATAATATTCTGTTAAACTTGCATATTAAGTTAAAAATTATAACTTACAAACCTCATTGTATGTTAGAAAAAAAAGCTCATAATAATTTAGTACCAATTGTACTAAATTTGTAATGCATAAATAAACCTGCTTTTGGAAAACAATTCATTATAAGTTATATTTTTTATTAGTACACTTTAATTTAGTTAAATAGGTTTTTTTTTTATTAAGTTATAGTTTTTTTTTTAATTTGATTAACGTTTTACATTTAAAAAAGTCATAATTCAAAAGCTTAAACAAAGTTAAATGTTTTGTTTAGATTCAAAACATTAAATATATCAAACAGTGCTATAAATTTTTTTAAAAATAACTAAAAAAGTGATAAATGTAAATACTTTGTTTCTTTTTTTAAGGTAAAAAACATGAGAAAGCTTTTAAATAACTTACTTATGAACCACAAATGTTAGATTAGGAAATTTCATAAAAATTAAATTTGTACTCTAATCTATTTGTAGCACGATGATGACCATATAGTTTGTAAGAAAAATATATATACCTGTTTATTATAAATAAACTGAACTTTTGTTTGGATCATAATTACTTTGTTTAAGAATATTTTAGTTTAAACATAATAACAATAAACTAAAACTTAAATTATAAACAACTCAAACATATATTATTGTCTATTGTTTGCAGTTGTAAGCCTTTATTATATATCAGTGAAAAGTTCTATCAAGCTAGTAATTTTGACTTCTGGTGCTACAGAAATTAAAAGACTAACTATTTTAACTTTTCTAGAATGTCAAATTACATTTATTTCAAAATATAAGACTGTTTTTCGAAAGCAAATTATTTACAAATTTTTTGCATAACTCTGTACTTTTAAAGTAATCCGTTAACAAAACCTAAAAATTGAATTATATATATATATATATATATATTTATATATAAAGTTTATAATTTAATAAAATAAAAGAAAGGCAGCAACCCTGCCTACATAATCAAAACATGTATTTCAAAAGAACAACAACCACTAAATAGTAACAAAAAATAACAACAAAATAAATCTAAAAACAAGAACAAACAAAGCAAAAATAAGTTAACTTGTACATAAGTTGTTTTTAAAATAGGCTAACTAAAATTATTCAATTTTAGTTGAAACGTCACAATGTGTTTTTTTGTGTGATTCTTTAAAATATTAATTTGATATTGAAGGAATATTGAGGAGATGCATAAAGCATCGAAACTAAGTAAACGATTTGAAAATTAGCTGTTTTATTTATATTATAAAATAATTTTATATTTATTAACAATTTGATTTTGTGTAGAAATTTTGTATTAGTTTCCGTTTTATCTAAAATAATATAATCTAAGCACAATAAATGTAATCTAACGTAAATTCTTTGAAAAAACTGTTACAATATGTTGAACTTATTTATATTTTCTTAAATTTTGAAAATAACTATTTATTATGTTATATTTAAATAAACCTTTTTTTTTTATTTTAAATTAATTTTCTTGTTTTTTTGGGAAGGATTTAAAACCTATATAGAAAACTTAAAAGAAAAATTATCAAGAAATACTTTTTTAAATGTATTATATTTTAAACAGTAGTTAAATATAATACTCGTGTAAAATAATTAATTTACTATCTATAATATTTACATATAATATAATATAAATAATATTATATTATTAAATAAAGAAAAATAGCTGCAAAATTTTAAAGCAAAGTAGATAAAAATTGTATTTAAAAAAACTGTTAACTATTATTGTTTCACAGACGTAACCAACAAATATTAGTTTTAAAAAAAGTTTAAATTTTTAAGTACTTATTGAGAAACCTACCAATAAGTATGCGATAAATTACTTATTTTCCTCTAACTTGTATATTAATTATAAAAACAAATATTCTACAAAGAGTATAATAAGTAAATATAAGTAAACATGTATTGACTTCTAAACTTTTGTTTTAATATCTGATTAAATAACTTTTTCATTGTGAAATAACAAAAAAGTAAACTACAACATAGTTTTTAATAATCTAGTATAGATTATTGAAACAAGAATTTTATTTTTGAATTAGTTTAACATTTTTATGTAACACAAATAACTTAACACATAAATCTAGATTTGATAGTTTACAAAGCTGGAAGTAGCTTGTTTTAACCAAGGGAGTTCTTATGTTACTAGCTTTTTTTTTAATAAAAGTTATCTTGAAACACTGACCAATGAATATGCAGATCGAGTGGTATTCTTATTGATTAGTAATACTTTTTGCTTTATTGAAATAGGGCAATAAAGTTTTATTTTAGCTTAATTAAAATAAATATATAAAGCATTTTGATAAATTAAACTAGTTTATTTAAATAAAAACACGTTGCATTTCAAACATATAACTTAAAACTATTTCGCAATTAACAATGTTAACATATAGATTTTAAATATGAAAAAATAATAAACTTTTTATTTTATTTTTTATAAGGTTAAGGCAATGATACACAAAAGTCTCAAAATCTATAAAATTATTTTAAATTTAATGCAATTTTTTTATTTAAGACTGTTGTACACTTTATTTAAGTGTTGACATGCAGTTAGTATCCATTAAGCATTATAACAATGATTTATATATACTATTTAAAATCAGTTTTTTAATTGAGAACATTATTAGCCAAAAATTGTTAGAACAACTTTATTTATAAACTCTAGTCAGTAGTAACTTAATTGATAAAACAATATATGACGAAAATATATGAGAAAAGTTAAATTTAAGTTTATACAAATAAACTATACTGGTTTCGATTAACATTTTTAGCAAGCTTCATTGGTAAAGTCAGGTGTATAACTACATAATTAAATAATTGTAATTTTTTAATACAAACAATTGTTTTGTTATTTATATAATCTTCATTATTTAATTAAAATTTACTTCTAAAAACTAAATAAATAATTATTTAGGCGCTTATATGCATTAGAAAATTTCACTTTTGTAAGCCTTGCAAAAAAATAAAATGTGTACATATATGTATTTATAAAACACTAATCAGTATTTAAGAGTGACTTCAACAACTTTTGGTATTAATAAGAAAGTCAATTATTAAGTTGTAAATAAATAGTAATTAGATACTTTTTTGAATCCTGTGACTAATAAATCTATTTAAGTTGTTTAATTTAAGAAAAGTTTTTAAGGTTTTTAAAAATCTATTATTTTCAATATGTTTTAGAAAGTTTAAAATCAAGTTAAGGGACTATTTTGTTACAAGTAAATTTTTGTTTAATAAGAGTAAAACAAAAACTACTAAAATTAGTTTCAATATAGTAAAAATTCGGACTTACTTTAATCTAAGTCAAACATTATTCTACAGATGCGAAAACCATAACTTACAAACAACAAATGTTGTTTGGGCTGATTGATTGAAACAGTTTCAAAATAAAAGTATGGTTTATGAGTGTTACAAATATATGTCTATCAATGACGTAACACAAAAATACTATTTTATAAAAAAAGTACATATTTTGAAGCATTTGTGATATGACATCTGGTAGCAACGGAAGACGAAATTTCTAAGGCTCTAACAAGTCTGTTTTAAACATTCATTTACATGGCTGAAAAACGTAGTTTTATTAAGACTTTTAATGCAACTAACAGCACAAAAGTAAAATTCTAACTTCCTTTAACTATCGTACAGTTTTAATATTAAAGATATTAATTACTATACAATAAACAACATTTAAAACAAACTTTATCGAAATATGTACTTTTAGTGTAATTTCATTGACTGAACTTTAAGTATTGTTGATGTTATTTATCTATACAAAAACTACTACTATATCTAAATAACACCCTATTTTAAGGCGACTATTGATTAAAGCAAGTTACCAATAACATATAACATGTTTATAATTATTCTAATAGTTCAAAAGTATATTTTTTCAAAGTACATACTTTTTAATAAAAAAGTAATTAAATAGTCTTTTATTATAATGTTAAAAAATTAGCTAAAACTGATTTTGTTGTAAAATTATTTTATTTATTTTAAAACAAACATATCTGTCGATGAGCAAACTTTTAAAGGTTAATTCTTACTTATTGCTAGATAGAGCATATTAATTAAGTTCGATTGACGATTGTTAGTTTGTAAAACTAAATGTTCTCAAGCAGAGTTAATTAAAGTTTTATTTACAAGTAGAGTAAATTGTTCAAACTAATTTAAAAAATATCGTGTTTCTATGTTATATAATGAAAACCCAAAAATATATTTTTTCTTTACACTAATTTTGTGGGTTACGTCTTTACAACAATTAAAAAACATAAATTTTAAAACTGTAGTTCATTTTTACTATGATATAAACTTTAAGAAGTATAGTTTTTTTTTAAGTTTAAACAACTTAGTTAATTAATTTACTACTTTTTACTAGTTAATCACAATTAAAAAGTTAAATGAAAAAAGAAAAATTGTAATTTTATAAAACTATTATCAACTAGTTATAATTTGTTGTTTCGGGATTTAAGTACAAACGATATTCTTGAAAACAAATTTATGTAATTTATCTCACTACCAAATTGCCTTAGGGGTGAAACATTGTTGCCTTTCTGAATAAATAAATTTAAAAACTAAAATTGTCGAGACCTGTTGTGCCCAAGGAACAATCCTTGCATATAACAGTTATAAATTAAGATTAAGATTTGAAAAATGTTTTTCCAATGCTTTTTGTTTTCGTATAGGAAAACTGACATAAACTAATTGCTTAAAACTTAAATGTATTCCATTCTTTTAATTTTCACGACACTTAAATTACTAAAGAGTACAAATGTTAAAACATTATCTCTATGAAGTGCAAATTTAAGTATAAATACTAAATCATAAAAAAGGGCCTTGTATGTAATGTAATTGCATAGAAACAAAAGTATTATCAATTTTTTCAAGCTTTCAAAATAAATTTTCACTTAAATAATACTATATTGCAATTTTGTAATAACGTTTGAAAAATGGAAAACTGTTTTACCAAACGTTTTGTATAATAATCTAAATGAAATTTCTGGACTAAACTAGCTTCTATCTAAGTAGTTTGCTGAATTTTATATAAGACAAGTGTAATGAACACACTTTTTTATAGTTAAACTAAAAAAATAGCTATACCATTAATATTCTTTTAAATCTGAGCATTAGTTAGTAAAACAAAATTTTATAAAAGAAGTATTTACATATTCATAACTAATAAATTTTTATAAAAGGAATTAGTGTCTTTTTGACTTATAGATTTCTTAACTTTTTTTTGCAGTTAAAAGGCGTTAATTTTTATTGATAAGACTTTTCGGATGAAATTAATAAAATGAAGACTTAAACTTTATTTTTTTTATGTGAAAATTCTAACAGCTTATGCATTTTTTGAAACAACAGTTACTCAGTTATTAAATGTTACAATAATTTAATTATATCATTTATATTACATATGAGTTGTAAAACGTATGCTTTGTTATAACAAGTAAATGAAAATATATTTTATTATTAAATTTTAAATATTTGAACAGAGGTTGTAAAACTTTAATGCTTATGTGCTAAGCTAATTCAAAAACATTATACTTTACTATAACTAGTTAAACATAATAATGACCTAATTAATTGACAACATTAACCAGCAAACTGCAAGTTACAAACCTTATGGTATATTAATAGTTATTATTAAAATATCTCAAACGTTGCGGTTAGGAATTTGAAAGGCATAAACCTGCCTTTGTAGAATAGTAGTTTATTAATATTTATAATGTTGTGTATGTTTATGAAAAGAATTCTCAAACACAGTTATATTTTACTTTGTTTGATTAAACTGTTAAACTAAACTGTTTGTATCCAAACAAGAATGTGAGGCAAAATTAGTTACTATCTTGGTTGTGTAGTTTTGTTAGACATGTGTATTAAACCAAATTTTTTAAAAAGAAAGTTAAAAAAGTATTTTTACCGTTTAATATAAATATTTAAAAATATATTGGAAGTAAGTTAGTATCATTTAAAAAAAAAAACTTACATATTTTTACATTAACACATGTTTATAAGAGATTTAGAAGATTTTTAATTAGACTTATATTTCGATTTTAGCACAGTATTATAATATGACTACAGTTTGAAAAATTGAATTACGTTTTAATACCACTTTATTCAAGATAATAGTGACCCCTCGGGCTAAAGTGTCCCCTCGTGCTAAAGTGTCCCCTCGTGCTAAAATGACCCGTCGTGCAAAACTGATGCTTGGGAAAAGTCTCACTGCGTGAAAAAGTGACAATCACCCATTTAAATTATATTATTTGAACTATCAACTATTTTTTGTGTTTTTTTAATTTTATTTGTCCTACCCACAATTACTGTTTTAATCTTTAAAAAAATAATAAGTAATATGTGATTTCATAGTAATACGGAAGGTTAATCTGTTAACCTTAAAAAATATATGTTGTAATAAAATACTTTTAGTTATTTGTGTCGGTTTTTATCTATATTTTAAATTGACTAAAACACTAATTTTACAACCAAACTTGTTTGTATCATAATTAAATAAAAAAAAATATTACTTAGAAAAGATTAATATCAATTTTATTAACAAAAAAATAGAACAAAACAGCCAAAGTAACATCTTACAATAGTTTTAAGCTATAGAAAAATATATAAACAAAATGAAAGTAGTACATATTAGTTTTTGATATTTTATAACTTTTATATATCAAATTGAAAACATATCTAAAACTTTTAGTTTGTTCAGAAAGCGTTTTAGATTTAATACATAGATTCTTTAGAGTTTTTAATTTTTTTGAAGGGTATATGTTTAATAGATAAAATAAATGAAAATGTCATTTAAATTGTAAGCTATGGATGTTTGTATAGTTAAGTTATTGAGACTATTCATAACTGAATAATTACTTTTAAAAAATTATGCACCATAGTTAGAGCAAAGGAACTTATTCAAAAATGAACCACATTAATAAAAACACTATATTTCATAGTAACAAAAATTTTTTCGAAAATCACTTAAAAAGGAATTTAAACTTTATACTTAGGTGAAAAACACTTAGAAAACGTTAACTAATCCGAGAGCTACAAAATATCTAAAACTAATATAAATGGACTTAAAAAAGTTTTGCATAAATACAACATACTGATACTAAAATAGTAATTAACTTCAAGCTTGATATCAATGCTAAAATTATATACTAATTGTAATGTTTGTAATAAAAAAAACTTTATTCAATGATATGTTTAAATCCACAAAGATATTATTTTCCATAAACGGTTATTATGTTTGCTTACTTTTGATATTTGACATTTAAAACAATGAAGTGCAACTAAATCAGAGAATTGAAAAAAAAGTATTTAAACATAAGTATTTTATTTACTTTTAAATTAATCTTCTTTGATCTACCTTTTGTATTTGATTTAAATTTAAGTTTTTATCTCAATACACTTTTGTAAAAAAAATATTAAAATACTGTTTAGCGCAAATTTTTAGCTAAAGTAAATTAATACTTGTATTTTTACAGTTTTTTTTAACTTGCTATGAGAATTGTTATGTCGTACTACAGTTTATGATCTGCACTTAATTAAAAAGGCTTGTGTTTGCCTTAAAAATTTGGATACCATTAAACAATTATTAATTAGGATTCATTAAATATATAAACTTTTAACAAATAACTAGTATTTGTTGGTTACGTTATTAAGGTTTTTTATTATTTTATATGTATTTAAGTCAATTTATAATCTTTAATTTTATTTTAGTGAACAAATTATAAACGTTCAAAACTTTTTTTTTAAAAACTAGCTAAATATATTTTTGAATAAAATTTTCTTAAGTAAAGCTTGAATCTCAGAAGTAAATTAAAAAAATTTGTAACGGTGAAGATTGTTTATATGAATTTTAAAATTACTTTTTACTAATTTTGTTTTATAGAAAATTGTCACCATTTACAATGTTTCAAACAAAAAACAATATAATTAAACATTGGTTAAAAAATAACTTAAATAGTTTAACTTGAATCAAATTTTTTTTTATAAAAAGTTAAGTAACAAGATTTATATCGTAAAAATAATACTTTATTAATAACTTTTTAATTAATTTATTATTGATTCAAATTTTATAAAATTCTTTTTACTTGGTAAATTTTAGTTAACTAGCTTAATTAAAAAACAGCTGGTTTCAGTTTTAAAAGCTTTTAGAATGGAGACAAATTAAACTTTTGTAATGAAAACTAAAGAAAGACTTATGTTTTTCTAACTTATGTAAAAAAATAGAAGATTTTGATTACATTCGGTGGAATCAGTTTCGTTTTTTTCTACTATTTATAACAAAAGATAACCTTTGTTTGAGAAAAATGTTTTTTGTAGACATTTAAGCAAGTTAATAAAATTAACAAAAATTTATTTTGTTTTTATACAGAACTGTATTTAGCACCAACCTGTTCTTTTTTCTTAATTAAGTAAAACACAACTAAAATCAAGCCTTGATCACTCAAGTTGTTTTCTAAACTAAAGTTAACAAAATTATGATAATAGTGATGTAAAACTTTTACCAGGAAAACTAAATATAACATTCAAATGAAGTTGTGTATTGTCTTTCAAAATTAATCTTCACAGTAAAATTTATTTTAGCAATCTTGGTCTTATTTAAACAACCAAACAAATAAATATAACCTAAAAACTTTAAGTCTTAGTACATATTATTTAAAGGCT
Organism: Thalia democratica; assembly: GCF_965202585.1. Classification (NCBI taxonomy): domain Eukaryota; kingdom Metazoa; phylum Chordata; class Thaliacea; order Salpida; family Salpidae; genus Thalia; species Thalia democratica. The sequence goes on along the minus strand of NW_028139784.1, from coordinate 28,723 downwards.
TAAATTAGCCTTACAAAATTATTCGAAAACATTTAAACTAATGATTATAAAAGTAAAAAATATAAAATATTTTCAAAACTAGCATTTGTGTTTTTGCCAATAAATACCTACAATTTGAAAAATATTTAAAATAAAAAGGATTAAAGTTATCATTTCACTGTATTCAACTTCTTTTTTTTTGTTCGATATACTGTAGGTTTTACTACATTGAAGTCTTTAGTTATAGAAACATTTGAAACTACTTTTAATTTTAAACAGATTAATTTGTTTAGGCATGTTTGTGCCGTAAAAACTGTAGGAATGTCTACTAAGATTTAAGTGTAAAAATAACAAAAATTTATATAAAAATTTATAAAAAATTTTTTATCAAGTGTATGTTGGTGATGTCAAAAAATTTTAAACTAGGTAATTTAAAAATATATAAAATTAAGTATTTAGTTGTAAATAAGTACTGGTTAGATTTTAATATATTGTTTTAAGCAAAATTTACACTTTAATTCTTAGAAAACGTTGTAAGGTTTCCAAAAATTCAAATATTTTTCTTTTTTTAAGTATTTTTAACGTTGCTTTACATAGGTGGAAATTTAAGATTATAAGTGACATTTGTAGTTAACTAAAACATGAAAATTAATTAAAATATATAAATATAAACTTATTAGTGAGGTCACTTACAAAATCTAGTTTAAAAGTAAAAATCTAACACTAAATTGTAACTGTTAATCTTTTTAATCAACTTTGACAAAATTTTTAACGCGTAAATAAGCCTGTATTAATCATCAATTCGATTTTGCTGTCAAACTTAGTTCTATAAATACTTATAATGTAACTAAGTTTAAAAAAAATAAAAATAACTATTATAATAAAAAAAAAACTATTCGATATTATATGTTCTCTTTTACTGTAAGTTTTTGAAAAAAAGTAGAGAAGTACATATCAAACTGTTACGAACAACTTTAGAACTTCTTTATACTTGTTATGCATATAATTAAAAGCTTATAATTTTGAAGTTTAAATAAAAAATTGTAACTTCATTTTAATAATAAATAAGCATAAATTGAAAATACATTAGTATCTTTAATTAGTAAGAGAAGTCTAAAATATCTAAAACTAACTAAAAAGTAATTGAAACAATTAAAGTGTTGTTTGAATAGAAAACTAATTATTTTTAAATGGTAAATATACAACATCAATAAACACGCGGTTTTTAGACTAGGTTTTATTTATATTCAAGCTTGATATCAATCGTAATCACAATGTTTGTAGATAAAAAAAATTATCATTATACTTATAGAAAATATTCAACTTTGTTGTAATTAAAAACTTATAACAACAATATATTGAGTTGACAATATTGATCAGATATTGTCGCATAAAAATTAAATAACGTGTTTTAAATACAAATTAAAACCTGTTGCAAGTTGTTTCAAATTTTAAGGAGAGTTTTTAAATTTTTTTTAAGTGATAAATTAATGTAAATATAATTTTAATTAGTTACGTGTTCTTTGATTGTATTATAAAACTATTAGATTAGAGAATATAAATGTTTAACAAAACTTGGTTAATTAAAACAGATATAAAATAAAAAAAATTACATGAATTCAAACAAAATAAGTGTCTTAAATAACATCGAAATACTTAATATTTATGTTATAATAACTCAGTTAACTGATTCCAACAGATCTATAAATAATTTAAAAACAAAAAAAAAAACTAAAATTTATGTTAATTTATTTCATTCATGGAAGAATAAAGTTAAAAAAAATATTTACACTAGTCACTACAAAATAAATGACTTAGATAACAAGTTTTATTCGATTAAAAATAGTATTTAGGTTATTGTGTGAGATTATGGTGACTATGTAGTTTGTGAAGTAAACATGATTCTTGATAGTTTAAAAACAATAAAACTAAACTTTGGTGTCGAATAAGTTTGTTTCCTTAACCTTTTTTCATTTAAATACAACAACAAAAAAATTAAAACTCAGAATTTGTACAAACTCAAATATTTATTAATCTACTGTTTGTTCTTGGCAGTCGTATTTTATTTACCTATTAAACCAAAACAAATTATAATTTAAAATTTTGATAAACTTTAATACTTAGTTTACTATTGTTTATTATTGGCATTCGTATATTATTAGCTAATTAAACTACCAATCTTGTAATAATTAGTGAGTAAAACATTAAAATGACGAGACTTAAGTAATAACCTAATTAAGTGAAAATTTTATGCTTAAACTTTTTTATTTAACATATATTAATGAAGTCAACCACAAACACAAGCTTCTAAACTAAATATTTTTTTCAAAATTTATATCATTAAGTATCATATAAATCGAAACGATAATTTGAATGGCATCAAAAAGCCTTTTCATTATCTCATAAAAAAAAATTGTTCCCGAACTGTTTTCTTTTAACTCCTATGATACAAAGTGCAAAATTGAAATTTTTGAGTTTAAAAATATAAAATTGTTATAAAGCATAAAAAACAAATAAAAAGCATTTTCATTGTGTCATTAAATTTTGTTCCCGAACTGTTTTGTTTTTACTTTCTAAGATGCAAAGTGCACAACTGAAATATTTGATTAAGAAAACTTAAAAAAATAAAACTATTTTAAAAGCATAAGATAAAACTATTTTTAGAAGAACTTAAACTTACATTAAAATAACTTTGATGCAATACTTTTTTTACTTTTGTTTATTAACAGTTTTGTGTGGTGTAAGAATTCAAAAAGTAGTATATAAGTTAAAATAATAAATATGTAACTGTTCACTGTTTAAAACATGTTGAACATTTTACTATGTTCAACAACTTTTAACGATTTATATGCTATTTTAACTATACGTACTAGAACTAGACATAACTAAAATATCTAGATAAAAAATGGTTAATTCTAAAACTAATCGTATTTTTACATTACTGTTTGGTTACAACATTACATTTTCAACTATCTAACTCAATGTATAGCTAAAATTGTACTACCTTCAGAGATCGTCACTTATCCTCTAATTAAACCCAGTCAATCACTGTGAACTAAATCAGTTTAAAATTAACTAACTCACTAACACTTTACAACTTAAAATAGTTTTAATCAATATAAACTAAGTAATTAGAGCTGTTACATCACCATAAAAACTTGAGTAGTAGCTTTTAAAGAAAAAATTATTAATATCAAAGTCATACAAGTCAGTATACTTTTCAATAGAATTTACTAGATAACAACTAAAAAAGTACAAAAAAAGAAAAAAATACACTTTTTTAAGTATTAAGTTGTATACTGACGCCATTTGCAAACAATACATTAAAATTTTTTTAGATTATTTTGTATAATTTGCGCAAAGTGTCACATTGTTATTATTTTGATTTTGACTTCAACAACAGTTCTTTGACAAATTAAGTTTAAAGCAATGCTTTTTAATATTTTTTTTTAATTCACAATTTTCTCACAAAATATGTTTTTCGTTATTAACATAAATAACTATGTTGTTTTAAAATAAAAGCCAATAGAGGCTATATTTACACTATTTTTATTTAAGTTTTTTTTTGTTATAGACGATTGTAGTTTTATAAGTATAATTGTTAATTTTAAAGCCATGTACCCTTATAACTTTAGTATTTACTAAGTACGGAAATATAGTGATGTAAAAAATAATCCTATGAGTATAGTATTATTTTATAATAATAATTTAAAGAACTTTAAACCATTAAATAAATTTTGTTTGTATATAATATAGTGATAGAAATATTAAAACGTAGATTAAAGACTTCTTTAAATAACATACTAAAAAGAACAAAACAAAACCAAACTTTTTAGATTTTTGTATTACAAAGTGAGTTATTCATTAATTAATTAAGTTTGTATATAAAAAAGGCTTAAATTTGCCTTATAATTTTCAAAATCGTGTAATCAACAACAACTAAAGATTGTTTCAAAATTATAAACGTATATTCAAAAGCAATTACTTTTGGTTAACGTCATTAAGATATTAAAATTAATTAAAAATTAGACATAACTTTTGTTTGACTCTACTATAAAAACTAATTTCAAAAACTATAATATCTTAAAAAATATTTTGCAATGTGTCCAAATGTTTTTAAGTTTTAAAAGAACAAAATGTTGTAGATATTAATGATATCTACTACTGCATTTTTGTTTACAATATATTTCAATTTTAGAGTTGTGGCCATTCAAAATCAAAATGTTAGCTGTTTGATTTTAATTGTGAAATATCCTTAGTAAAATGAAAGGATTTACTTAACTGTTATTTTTCAAGAATTTTGTTACGAATACTTTTTATCATCCTTATTGAAAATATTAAACATAGTATCATTTATCAATAAACAAAAAAAAGTCTCCTAAAAAACTTAGAAATATTTTAATATTTAAAAGATTAAGGTTTATTTCAAATTAACTGAGCTACTTCAGTTGTTTGTTACCACAAAAATTAGTTAGTACTTTTTATTTTTAATCTTGAATTTTTAACGATTAATTGAGTTTTGCGACGCTCTATTTTTGAATTTTTAGGCATCACCTATGGAAATGTTAATCTCAAACTAAATAGTAGTTTAATTAGTAGCTATAACCTTTTTCTTCTTTCAAAGTTTAATTATTTTTCACATATTAAGTTTTAACTACTTTATTTGCGATTTTTTTTTGTGTAATAAACATTTATTATATCATTTACCTAATAAAACTTAACAGTTTTTATACACATTTGTAAATTAATAAAAAAAAAAGTTTTTAAAACAGCTTTTAAGCAGTATTGGTCAAGATAAAATTCAGTTTTTATTAGTTTTCAATCTTAAAACTTTTAAATATAATTTTTTTAGTGTTATGTTGAAAATCACCAAACGTTATCATTTTGAATAATATTTGAAAAAAATGAGTTTTTTTCACTTTAAGTAAAATGTATACACTGTTATTTATTTAAGAAAAAAACGTGAAAAGAAAGGTTTATAAATCTTATAGTTTTAAATAACCTACTTACGACAGACAACTAAGTTGTCTTAAAGTTTTGTTAAGTGGACAAAGTTTTTGATATTCTAAGAGTTTGTCAGGTATTTGTAATCCTATGCCTTTATGAAAGTATCTCATCTGATAAAATATATGTGTATATTTTCAAAGATTTAACCATTTTCCTTTTTTTTCAGAAAAATCATTAGTTGATATAAAAGAAAAATAATGTTTTAATTTTTCTATTTCAGTTCACTTATTTTATTTTATTTAGTAAAAAATTTCAGCATAATATTTTACAGTATTAGTAAGTTACTTTTATTTATCTTTTCTGTTTAAGAAAACTTATTTGACTCTTAAATTGCGCATTAGCTGATGTCAAGCTTTAAAAATAGAGAAGTATTGCAAACATTTTGAAAACAATATATGTTCTTTTTCATTCAAGGTTGTTATTGTTATCAAGAACTTTAATTAGTTTTAATCAATTTAATATTATAAGTGATAAACTTATGAGTAATAGAAATGGTTTCATACTAAAACTTTAACGATCCTGGTGTTAATTTATCAAACTACCAATTAAATGATATCTCAATACATAAAGTATCACTATAAATAATTAAAGGCTTATATTCACCATTCAAATTTCATCTGAATTTGCTCTAGCGTGTTGTAGTTCATATTAACAAATTTATACAAAAACTTAAAACTTGCGTTTGTGGGTTTCCTTAATAAAATACATACAGTTGAATAATAGTTTAAGGTAAAAATGAACTAACTTTTCTTAGTAAATTATAACAAACTGGTTTATAATTTGAATTACCATTAATAAAGAATAGCTCTGTACAAATAACTCAACAATAAATAACTTACTTTGTCTTGTACCAAACTGTCACTATTAAGATTGTTTCTAATTAGTATAGATATAACAATGGTAAAAAAACAAAATGTAGTTAGTGTAATTTAAAAAAACTAAAAAAAGTTAAGAAACAAGACTTTATCGTGGAAATATATTGAATAAATACTTATAAACTAACTATTACTGACTTAAACTTGGTAATACTGTTTTTTTCTTTGTTAATTTGAGTATACTAGCATAACTAAAACCAACTGAATTGAGTTTTACAAATTCTTGAGATTGAGACTAATTGAACTTTAGCTATGATAATTCAATATAAAACACAATTTATATTAACTATAAAATAAATGTTTATAATTTAAAATAAATCTTCAGCTACTCGATATTGGCATTGTAATCTATATAAAAATGTTTGGGAGTTTTAGTTATTTAACCTAATAACTAAAAAAGCATACAATATTTTTTACATTCGGTAAAATTAACCATCTTTTTCTATTTTTCTAATTAAAGCTAGCCTTTATTTAAAGCGAATGGTTTTTTAATTAAACACAACAAATAAAAATTAAGTTTTGCTATATTAAAATTGTTCTCTAAATTAAAATTAACAACATTATAATGATATTGTATTAGTATTTTTACCGAAAAACGAAAGTATAATATTAAATAACGTTGTGTAATGTCTTTTAAATTAATTAGTTCTACAATCACTTTAACCCTAAACACTTTATTTTAACAATCTTAGTATTAGCAAATCACAAAATCTACTGAATTGCAAATTAATATTTCAAGTCTTAGTATATTTAAAATTAAAGGCTTATATTAGCCTCAAAAATTTCAACAAAAAAGTATTGACGTATAAACATATAAGTTAGAAGATATATATTAGATTTAGAAAATATTATTTGTGGGTTATGCCAATAAATTACCTATAATTTGGAAAACTTTTTACTTTTATATCAATCAAAATATTACTTCAAATTGTCTATTTTAAGTAAAAATAAATCGAGAATTTTGCGCATAAATAATTATATATTTTAATTTTTTAATAAATATAAAATTTTATAGCCTAACAAAAATTATTATTAGTGCTTACTTAGATCAAAAGTTAAAACAATTTTCAGTTTAACTCTATCAATTTTCAAAACTATTTTTTAATACAACTAAGTTTTTTATGTAGTAGTAAAAAGTTAAAAGTAAAAACAAAATTAGTTTTACGTTTGTATTAAATATGATTAATTAGAATTTGTTGTACATTTGAAAAACTAATGGTAAGTATAAAAGTAACTTAACTACTTAGTTTAAATTTAATACAATTACGTAAAAATACTGATACTTCAAAACCAACAAAAGCTTCAAACAACTTTTTTGTAATTTAATTTATTAACAACTAGTTATAAGACATTTATATGGAGACCAGTTTTCAAAACTATATTAATACGTTACAGTGTGTAAAATAAATTTTTACTTGAGGAATTTTTATTCACAATAATTATTTGAATTTACAAAAATAAATATAAATTTTTGAAAATGAATCTGTTTACAAAAGAGTCGAAAAAATATCTATGTTAAATTTTTATGAAATTCAAAATATTATAATGAAGTCACTCACATATACTAGAATTTTAATAAAAGTATATATTTATCAATCACATTGAATTTAAATCAATTATAATAAATTATAATTTGTAAGGCGAGTACAAGCCTTCTTAATACAATTTTCAAATATAATATTACTGATATAGTTACTTGTATTAGACAAAAGTCTTTAAAAATTTGTTTGTGTTTGGTTCGTTTTGCTATAATTTTTTTAATTTTTCTAATTTACGTTTTTTATGTGTAATATACATTTTGTATTTAAGCATAAGTTATGTTTAATTATAGTTTTATCTAATGTATAGTATAAACAGTTTTAGATTTTAAGTAATCATCGGTAAGTGTTTAGTTTATTCTATGGTTTTTAAAAATTGTAGCAGTTAATTTTTAAACTAAAATAGCTGAATTAGATTTACCAAGTAGATAAAGTTTTATTAACCCTCGAACAAATTAATTAAATTTTGTCGACAAAATATTTTAATGTTATAATTCTTATAGTTTTTGTTAATATTGTTTGATTTAAACTTATTTTATTTTGTATATAACCTCATAACAAGACCTTTCATCGTTCTCACGTGCCGAACTTTTATTATCATATGCCCTTAATCAACTGCAAATTTTAAAACTTGTTTTAGCCATAATCTGAATTATATCAGGCCGGATTCAACTTGTATTTGTACTAATTAGTTGGCTGGTTGTTTTCACCGAGCGGGCATTATTCGTCCTGTAGACCGTACGTTGCAGTAGTTCTAGATCGAAATCATATAGTCAAAAAATATTGTAACAGTTTTTTTCGTAAAATGATAATTTTAGTTAAAACATAATTCTACGACTAATAACTAATATTTAACTTATGACAGTAATGGTAAAATATAGGCATGTTTACGCTCTACAAACTAAAAGTCTGTTTTTGGACAAAAAAGTTAACTGATACAAGGATAATTATAAACAGTTCTAACCAGTGTTTGTAGGTAAGAAGACAACAAAATTTTGTTAAAAAGTTGTTTAATCTCTCAAAGTTAACTTAAAAATTTGTATGCTTTATAACTCTTAATTGAAAATAGGTTTGTTGTTATGTTAAAGTATTTTAAAGTAAGTTTACAACACAATATATGTTTAAATGTGTTTTAATTTATATCATTAAAAAAATAAACATACAAGAGATGATTCTAACAATATACAAAGACAAATAGCTAATATAACAATTAGTTGAAAATTCAGTGTGTTATACTCTTTTATTTTGTATATAATCAATTAGGCATGGTAGAAATCAGTTATCTAAGGTTTGCAGATAATGTCAGTAGAACACATAAAACTTTGAATCTATATAAATTTCTACAACTTTGCTTTTAATTAGAAAGTGTTAAGTCACAATAATTTAAAATTTAGCTTATGTTATTTGTTACATCAAAACCACCAAATTAATTTGTAGTTAGAGGATCAATTGCATGAAAAATACCTATTTCAGAATGTCAAGTGAAAAACCTAATACTTTATACGGTAAAATTATGCCTAAAATACTAACAAATTTAACTTATCATTTGAGACAGAAAACAATAAAAAAAATATTTAAAAATGTTAAACTATCGTCAACATAGTATATATAGTTATATAAAAAATAATTTTAAAAATTAATTTTGTCGTTTTAAGTTGAATAATATTATTCTGTCTGATCTAATTCAAAGGTTAATTATTTTCATACTCACTATTGCTTAAATTTTTACTTGATGTCACATATGTTATGTCTTCAATATGATATGCATATATAAATCTTAAATAAAAAAAACATAATTTAAAATGATAGCTCTAAACCTTTTAAAAATCTTTGCACAGTAATTTAGCTTAAACTTAATTGTTTTACCATTAGAAAACAATACAATATTATGTATTTTATGAATGATCAATTAAAAAAATGAAATTTTAAGAACTGTTACTTTATGTTATATATTTTTTTGAAAAATAACACAAATAAATCATAATATAATACGTCATATCTTTTTAAATTTTCAGTTTACAACCTCAGTAGATCAAAACACTTAAAGTACGAAAAAAAAAATAAAAAACATTTTAATGCCTCAAATAAGTTTAAAGACCTTTCAACTATAATTAACATATAATTGTACTTAACTTTTTTAAATATTCATTTTAAGAATTATAAAACATTTACATTTATGTATCACCTTTAATTTCTTAAAAAAAAATTAAGGATTTATCTAAAATTTCATATCCTATATATTGGCTATGTTCAACAAGTCATAAACATTAAGGTGTCACATGATAGGCAGATTCCGTGACGTTTAAACTAAAAGTCACTTGTAAATGTTAAAAAACTATGATTTTTAAGTGTTTATTTAAAACAAGTTAGTTTATACTGGTAAGTTTTATGGTAATACAAACCAAATTGGATCGTCGCGTGGGGTGGCACACTGGAGCTGCAGTGCCATCTATTCAAAAAAAAAATAAGAAATACTAAATTTTTACTTCTAGATTCAAATTTTTATTATTTGTAGTTAATTTTAACAGATCTCCTGTTTTAAATGATGATCTGTACTTTTAGATTTATAGTTATTTTTATATTTACTAAATAAATAAATCTTTTTAACTTCTATCACATTATTTCTGTTAATGATTTCAAGCACTTAGTATAGCTAAATGATGTACAGAATAAATAATTAGGATTGCAATTATATATTTAAAGTTTAAAGCATTAGTTTTGGAATGTATGTTAATTATAACTGTTCAACTTTTTAATACTTTATTTGATTAGCGTAAACAATTTTTACAAATTATATAATCATTTTTTATAAACATCATACTGACGTCACCCATAAAACGTAGTAACTAATTTTTGTATATATTATAAATAATTATCAAAAATTCGGTGTTTCATATTGACTTAAGTTTGTTAGACAAAAACTGCCTATTTCTACAATTTTACACTTAAACAAAATTTACTCAACTTAATTTATATTTTTTGTTGTAGAGCATATTTCCTAGATGTAATTTTTTTTTAAGTTGACTGGAATATTATCTTAAAAACTTAGAAAACTTTATTTAAATACTTAAGTTTAAGTGTGCAAGTTTAACGAAACAAATTAAAGAATTTTATAGTTAATAACTTGTAGTTAATAAATTTCGGATGCTTAACCGATAATTACGCTGTTGTACAATGTATCATTTTGTTTTAGTGTATACATTCTACTTTTATCTTTAAAACCAACAAACTTATCTATTCGAAGGTTTTTCATAACTTTTGATGTAATGCACCGATGAGCTCCTTCTAAAAGAACTTAGCTAATTGAAGAAATTTTTGTGATTAAAATAAAGTAAATAATTTTTTTTATAAAACTGGTATAATCAAACTAGCATACAATCATCACAGGTTGTTTTATTTTTACTTAATATCGACATATTAACTACTTTTTGACACCAAAATTGTGCTTTAAGTGATGTCAAGCATATTAATTAACTAATGTTTAAACATAAATTTCAATGAATAGTTAATTACAAAGTTAAAGAGCACGTTGTGATGCGAGCTAGCCTATATTATTAGCACATCTTTTCGTTATCAAAAAGTATTTGCAAGCTTAAAGTTGACTAAAAACTATTTCAGTAAAAATTTATACATTCATAAGACACAAATGACGTCACTAACAATAGCTAGTAAAAATATCAAATATATTAATTATCAACTCTTTTTACATATATATTGCGTTAACATTTTCAAAATGTGTAAGGCTAAAACTTGCCTAATTTATTTTATAGTTTAAAATTTTAACGTCTATATAAGTTTTGTTTAAATTAATGATGCATCTGAATTCCGTGTAAATGAAACAGCTTTATGACCTGACTTGACTTTTCAATAGTCTACACTTTAAAGTAAATTATGTTAAAAAAAGCAAATAATGCACTGAATTAAAGTTTTTGAAAAAAACAAAGCTTAAATTTTAAAAACACTTCCTTTAAGTTAATTTGTTTGAGTTAATTTACTGGAAGTTATAATTAGTTCTGTTTCTATAGAAATTCGTGCAATAACATTTTTTCAATTTTGAAGTTTAAATTTTAAAGTCTGCTTGTTTAAAACAATTACAATGCTTAATGAACTATAGAGAAAATACTTATTACTTTTAGCATTAAGGTATAAAACTATACAGTATATACATTTAAATCAATAGAAAAAGGTAGAATTTTTAATAAAAATAAAAATATATTATATACATCAAGAATATTAATTTTTAATTATTTTATAGTTATCTTAGAGTTCTTCACTTCAACTTCTTCATCGTAGTTAGTAGGCAGAAAAATAACTTTTTAATATATTTTAAAGTTAAACTTTGTTTAAAAGTAATGTAAAAAAAAAGTTTTTCTATAACTATACATTAAAATTATATTAAAAAAGAAATTAAGATTAAAATTTAATAATCAAAAAAGTTTTCAACTAAAAAAAAGTGCACTATTTTATAATTTTAAACTTTTACATAACATAGGTAGCATAACATAAACGTCGTGAATTTTATAAAATAATCACATTTATCCAATACTGGTAAGTTGATATATGATAGATAATTCAGATGTTTTAAAAGTGCTAAATTAAACTGCAAACAACTTACTAGTAGAATAAAGTAGGCATATTATTGCCTTAAAGTTTTTAGAGTATAGTGCTTCTATATTGTGTAATGAATACCCAATATATATTTATTCTTTACACTAGTATTTGTGAATTAAGTCTTTAAAACAGTTGAAAAACATAAACTTTAAAACTGTAGTTCATTTATTTATTTGCTATAAACTTAAAGAACTATAATCATTTTTAATTTAAATTTAAACTAGCTAGTTATCTATTTTACTAAATTTAACTAGTTAATCACAATAAAAAAGTTAAAAGAAAAAAGAAACATATTTATATTATAAAAAATTATCAATTATTTATAATTTTTTGATTTTGGGTTGACATATTTTTTTTTTAATTTACACTTATTTATTGTACATAGACTGTAAAATTGTAGCTGTAATACAAACTAACGTTCAAATTTTAATACAATACTTAGTTGTGTATAAATAATAAAAATTAATACTCTATAGGTCAGTTAAGGATTACTTCAAAGTGTAAAATTTTTAATATTGTCTAAAAGTCTTCGTACCTTTTGTTTTGAAGTAACATTTCGTGTTTCTAAAGTTAATTTTATTGGAAATTTTAACAAAGTCATATTTTCTTACTATTTGTGAGCTCCCTAATACTAGATTTTTTTTAGTTATAGATTTAAAAGGCTATACGTGCCTTACAAATTTCTAAAGCAATCAATCATTAAATTTTGATAACTATTTAGAACAAAATATTTAAATAAGTAGCTAATGTTTGTTGTTGACGTCAATAAATATGCTTGATTCTATCAAATTTATTGTTACGATTTTTATAGACTATTGAAAATAGATTATTTGATAATATATATTTATTGTTTTGAAATAATAACTATTTTGCTATATATTGTATTAAAATTAATAGTAAAAAAAACAATTAGATTTCGATTTACTCACTATAGTTTTTAAGCTTATAGTTTCTCATCAGAACAAGTTCATTAGTTAAAGTTAATAAGTATATAGAAAAATTAAAACAATAATCTTTAAATGTTTTTTTTTTGGAGAAAATCCCTAACTAACATATTGTTATACTTATTGTGAGAAATATTGATTTTAGTATCACAATTATGTTTTTTTATTGACTAGTAAATATATATCTGAGACTAATCTTATGGTTGCTAAATGAAGAACTATTTGTTTATAAAAATGAAGTTTATAAAAATATGAAAATGTTTATAATATTACGAAATATATATAAAGTAAATTTTTCGAGTAAAATATTTTGATAAGTTAAATCAAAATTTTACAATTAATTTTCAAGTTTTGCTGTTCTTTAGTTGTTTTAATTTAACCCTTCGACAAAATCCTGTGAACACTTTGCAAAAATTTTTTTTTTTTTCCTAAAACATAATTGCATACTCAGACATAAAAAAAAAACATTTAAATTTTTTTCATATATTTATATATTATTTGATAGTAATGAAGCTTATATTAAAATTAACTTTATTATTTATACACTTAATTAATTTATTTTTAAAAGCCGACATAAACAATTTTACTCTAACAAGTCAAATATTTTATAGATTTTGCAACGATTCAATTCACAATAGAAAAATATAATCTTTGGTTTTGCTAAACTAATTATTTTGATCGTTTCTTATCATTGTTAATGAAACGCACTGGCGAACCCTGTAGGCATAATTAGTTAGTTAAACAAGTTTTTTTGAAAATAAAATTGTAGTTTTTTTTTTTACCATGGAATTAGTTTTAAAATACTAATTTACAATCATCACAAGTTACTTTTACCAAATTTAAACAAAAATTTAAACATGTATTGTTACCCTAGTTGTACTTAACAACAAATGTCTACTGTATACATAAACAATACATTACAAAATACTTTAAAATTCTGCTTATCACTTTACTTTTTACTACTGTCATGAGTATCGGTTTGTTTAATCAATATGTTAAATTAAAAAAAAAAACTTCGAATTAATTTTTTTAAACGAAATTTTGTAAAAGCCACAATTGATATCTTGTAAAGTTTTACTATGCACGACTTTAAAGCACATTTTGTATAGAAAGTTTTTAATTTTTGACACCTCAAAACAAAATTACCAAAGTTTCAAATTTTTTAAGTCCTAGTGATTTTTCTAAACCTTAATCTTAAATAAGTATAGGTCTTAGTATCTAAAACCTTATTTAACTAACTTGTTAGTAATGTATTAACAAGTAATAGAACTAGGCTTAAAAAATATCTTTTATCGAGTATATTTTTTGATAATAAAAAAGGTGTGTTTTACTTTTATTAAATTAAAAAAAAAACAAATCGATAGATACTTAACTTTTTCAATTACCAACTGACGTAACTTAACTATATTGTTTTAAAGTTTTTGTTTAACTGAATAGGTTGAATTAAAATAGAAATGTACTGTTTTCTTATACTTTGTCAGGTAATCAGAATCATTTGCCTTCATAAATTAAAAAAAAATATTGATTAAAATTTGTGAAAAGCATCAAAGATTTAAGCATTATATATGGCTTAGAAACATATTAGATTGTAAAAAGGAAATAAATGAATTTATTTTAGTTTTCTATTTGATAAACTTTCTTTGTTATATTTGGTACTAGATAAAATAAATCTATTTACTTTGATAAGAGGTTATTTTTACTTATCTTTTCTACTTTACGTCTTAAAGTTAAATAAATTTTGTTACTTGAAACACATTTAAATTCATTTAAAGTTTACAAATTAGACAAAATTTTTAAAAGGCTGTTTGGTACTTAACTTTTAATTGCTAATATTAGCTACATATTAAACTAAATTGGTGAACTTAAAAATTAAAAACTGAATTAAGTTATTTCAAAATAAAATATCGAACAATCACAAATGATAACACTTAAAGTTTTATTTACAATACAATTGAAACTTGCAATAACTTAATGTTCTGTGCTAAAAAGCTTGTATATCAAATTTTATTTTAACAGTTATTAGTAACTTAGTTTGTATAAATAAACAGTTTTTAAATGAAGTACTTTTAGTTACAAAGTAATGTTTATAAGATTGAGTTAATGTTTGTTTTTGAATATAAGCATCCAAAAAATAACTTTTAGTTAAAATAAATGAAACTTTAAAAAATGTAAAAGTACCAAGAGGTAAACTATAAGGTAATATAGGTAATAATATATAGGTAATCTATATAAAAAAAGTATTCCTACATGCATATCAATTCCTCTTACGAAAATTTGTGAAATAGCCATTTTTATCAAAATATCTAAATATAAACTGTATCAAATATTTTAAAAAGTAATCAATTCTTATTATAATTTTAGTAAACTAACAATTTAAACATCTAACGACGTACTAAAATGTTTCATTTAGGTAAGTTTGTGAACAAATTTTTCTTTAAGTATAATAAAATATTAAGTCAACAGAATGATAAGACACTTAAAAAACCTAAAAAGAAATTTATTACCAAGCGCACACATGCTTCTGAATTATTATACTTAATTTATTTTTTACATTTTTGGCAAATAATGTTTTTAGCAAAAAATAGTTAAAGTTGGTAAGGTTTAAAAAAGTCTATTTATATCATTTTAAGTTTCGCTCGTAGTTTTAAACATAATAAAATTTAATTCTAAAAGCTAATTTTAAATTTATTCGCTGTACAACTTAATATGAAAACTTTAAAGTCTATATCTTAAAAAAAGTTCATCGTTTAATTCGCAAAAAAAAGTCAAGAACAAAAAAAAATTAGCCATTCACTTTTTGTGATATTTATTTAAACTTATATTATAACACTTATAACTTTTAGTATTAAATATTCGCAGTATCAAAACTTAAGGATTTTTTACAAATTTGTAAATAAGAAGCTGACTAAGTCATGTTTACTTTTTTGAGAAACTATTCTTGTAAAGTTTTAATTTTACAATAAGTGTATTGTTAATACTTATGTGTTGAACGCAATTCTAAAATTATTTTTACAGACTTATCAACTTTTTGTTTTTACCTAACATTATTGGTTAAGAAACACTTAAGAAGTTAGAATTTCTGTTACTAGCGTAGAACTAATCAAACTTTTATACAGCTTTTAAAAAGATTTAAATCTCTAAAAAATTATAGAAAAATAAATCAAACACTTAGATTATTTGCATAATTTGTAACATAAAAAGAATTGAAAATTTTTCAAATTATTTGCAAACCACAAATGTTAGGTAACAAGGTTTAAATAAAAAAAGTTTATAATTATGTTGTAAGATCTTCATGAATTTCCCTTAGTTTTTAAGGCTTTAACCTGCCTGTTAAATAAAATATTAGTAATATTTATTATAATTACAACAGTGAAAAAAATTACTTTAACTTTAAATAATTATAGCAAACTAAATTACACAAACAATAGTGAAGAAAAAACTTTATAACCAAAGCTTATATGTGATATTCTGTTATACATTAATTTATTTGAAACACAAATTAAATTGTTTATAAATACACTCTTTTGCTTTTCTTATATTCTGTTTACAATTAAACACAACTCTTGTTAGCATTGAACAAAAACAATGCTGTCGTCGTAAAGCATAAACATTCGCATTTAATTTAATATGGTTATTTTATATTTTACTGATATATATAAATTGTAAGTACAATAATAAAAATCGACATTTTGGAAAGATATTTTTAGTTAAGGTAAGTAACATATATAAAAGCTTTAAGCAAAATTAAGTAAAAATAGAACGTGTTAATAACTACGATTGGTTTATATTTAATTTAAAAAAACAGTCAAAGATATTTAAATGCTAAAATCGAAATTCAGTTACTTTAACAAAATAAAAAGAATTTTTAATTGACAATTAAAATATGTAAAACAAAGTTTTGATAATACAATTAGATATTTAGATTAAAAATTTTTAGTTTTTACAAAGACTAAAGTACATCTTTTAAAATAAAACTTATGTATAAATTCGTTTAAGATTATTAATGTTTGCTTAAAAAGTAAATATATATAAAAAAAAATAAATATGAAACTCATTTTTTAATTTGTAAAAACGTAATAAGAAGTTAATTGCAACTTTGTTATCAAAACTAAAACTAGCAAGTAGCTTTCAAAAGTATGTTTGTTTTTGTAGAACCCTATCCTGTGTAGTTTTTTGGTAAATTTATGTAGATATAATTTAATTACTGTTAGAAAGTTTAATTTTAAAAATATATATAAATATTTTTGCCTGAATGACTTCAACCGCAAATGTTAGTTTATAAATTTAATATCAGTACTTGCAAAAGTTCTAACTATTTGGTGAATATATCAATTTGGATTTTGTAAAGCATGTAAATGCTTAGATAGACAAATTAAAACTTATCATTCTTTTTTAATCTCTGACTCAAACAGTGGTAAGAAAACTTAGTACTATTTATTAAATACTAGTGCAACATAAGATTTTAAACTACTGTACATAAACATATTATTAATATATAAATGTTATTTTTTTGTAAATCAGAATGAGCTTTTCTATTACCACAAACACAGTTTAACACTTTTTATTCTTTTTATTGTACAATTTATCAGTTTATGAATAATGCTTTATACTTATTATGTAAAAAAATTGACTTGCCTATAAATATAAAAAAAAGGACTAAGTATTAGCTGACGGGTTGCTATAAAGTCTTTATTCTTCAAAAGCTTTTATTTTAAGGAGATGAGTTTTTCTACTTTTGTTTAAAACATTGCCTGTTCTCAACACTTTGAAAAATATCAAAAATTATTTCAGATATATTTCTTAAATGTTCTGATTTGATTAATCGTAATTTTCTTAAAATTTTAAATAAAGTAGAACTAACTCATTTGTTTTATAATACACACTAATAAACTCTATTAAATAAGTCATATGATGAGTAGTTTGATTTTTTGACTTATAAACGTAAAGAAGTTGTTGAAACACCAAATTAATATAAATTGAAATAAAATTAAATACCTTGGTTATTAATCAAATGTTACTTTATTTTTGTTGTACTAACATACAAATTTTCTTGAATTTAAACTTTTATTTAGGCAGAATTATGGCTCACAAATAAGCACGGCAGGATTAAGACAAAATACAGATATATACAAAAGTTGTTAACAAGTATTTGGGGGTCAAAAAGCGTCTAAAAATATTTTTTAATAAAAACTCAAATTTTTAGAGGTACATAAATATGTTTAGATTCTTAATTAACTGTTTTGCATAAAAACTAGACTTTAGTCTCATCTATGAAAGCTGCAAAGTTTTTAAAACAATAGTAGTTTTTTATTTGTGCTATTTTTGTACTAATTTAATTTTTCTTTACGTTGCCATATGGTAAATAGACTTGTTTATGTTAGGTAAAAACTTTTATATACTAGTAAACTTGTAAATATTTCAAAACTAATAAGTTTTCAAAATTTATAATAATTTATCATTTTAGTTATTTTGAAAACAGATTTGTTTTTCCTGTGTTAGTATACAATGTTGGTATTGAAATTATGTAAAGAAGTAAATGGATATGAACTTACCAAAGAAATTTAATCTGTATCATGTGAATACTTTTGAGCGCTAGAAAAATTTAAAACTAATTTAAAACTGACAAGTTTTATATACTATGAATGTTTAAAAAATATAAATTTATTAGTGACATCACCAACAAACACTAATTTAAAAGTTAAACATAAATAATTTATAGCTGTGTATCGAGTGAACGAAGTCGACGAATTTAAACAACTTAATAAAGCCTGTTTTAATACTTTATTTAGTATTTTCTGTCAAGCTTAGTCGTGTAAAGACATTAGCTTACAAGTTTTATATAAGTCGTTGCTTAGAACATTATTTATAAATAAAGCTGTGTTTTCGTTATTTTTAACAATTCAGCAATTTATGCTTTAATAAACATTAATTTCACTAGTTAAGTACAAATCACTTTTTTTTCTACTATCTGTTACAAACAACTTTTAAAAACGTATAGATAAATTTATTTAGATTAATGTTTTTTAGTCTGTCTTGCATTGCTTATAAGTAAATAAAAGAATAGCGAAATATATATATATATATATATATATTAAAAAGGTTTATTTAAAAATGCAAAACGCAAAGGACTCGAGTTTAGTGACTATTCACTCATCAGCTTCAAAACAAGTTTAAAGTAAAGCACAAAACAAAATCACTAATGAAAATTAACAATTTTTAGCATAAATAGATTATGACGTAATTTTGAAACTATCAAAAATCATGCAAAAGGCTTGTGCAAGAATTAATTTACTAATCTACAATAAACTAGCAAAAATTCATATAACTTCAGTGAGTAACTATATATAAGAATATATAATTGAAAGAGATAAAGATAAAATAAAGATGTAAATTGAAATTTAGGTTATTTTAAGATGAAATTAAAACTTGTTAAATTTTAAAAGCGACTTTCTCATATGTCTACAAGACGATACAAACTCACTTCTTTGGTTAGGCATCTCTTGTCTTTCAGTGCATATACAACGGCTGATGCTTCTTTGAGACACAGCCTACATATTAGGCTATTGCCGTCGGCTATAGGCTGTGCTCTTTTTATAACTTTCAAGGATATTTCGAAGTCAATGCCGCTGCGCTTTAAGCCACAAACATACTTCGAAAGTTCAGTGTTATTTTCATATATGCCGCATTCAAACGATTTTTTATGATTGGCATACCTGAATCTAAACTAAGTCGAGCACAAGCCGACATAGAACCTCGTCTCAACGCCAGAGTTATATATATATATATATAAAATAAAGTTAATATTCAAACTTGAACACCTTCTACTTAGCCCACTTGAAGGGCTTTTTAATAATTTATTGAAATGACGATTTTAAAAACACTGGAACATATGTTTTTTAAAGACAAAAAAGATTGTCTTTAATTTTTCAGCCAGTTTAAATTTAAAATAAATGCACATTGGTAAACAAAAATGCAAAATTTTACCAAAAAAAAAAATCAATATGACGTAAGAATTGAACATTGTACATTACAAATATTCAGTACAAAAATCGATCTACCATCTAACTAATCAAACATCTCAAAATTAACGAAAACAACAGTTAATTGACTACAAAATACTTCAAATTTTGTTGTATTTTAAGAGGAGCTTTTTCATATGTCGACAAATGACCTTGAAAAGAATTTCTACATCGGTTTATGCTCCACTCAACTCAGATTTCGGTATGATAACCATAAAAAATCCTTTAAAGGTGGTGTATACGAAAATGAAACTGAGCTTTCGAAGTATGTTTGCGGCCTTAAGCGAAAAAACATTGATTTTAAACTAACTTGGAAGGTGATAAAAAGAGCACAGCCAATAGCATATGGTAACAACCCTGTTTGTAGGCTGTGCTTAAAAAATTCAACAGCCGTTATGCATGCGTTAAAAAAGGAAGGTTGTTTAAATGAGAGGAGTGAATTCATATCGTCTTGTCGACACAAAATAACCGTTTATATCTTAAAAGTATGTGAACTACATAAAATGTCTAACTTAATAATTTTAAAAATAACGTATTTAAAACTAACTTAGTAAAATTTTTGTCTAGGAATAAAACACAAACTTCTAAGCTGCCTTAACACTAAATATTATATCTATATATTGATAAATGTTGTAAAACACTCAAATGCTCAATCCGCATAAATTACTTAAATAAGTCTCTTGTGGTCAGAACCACATTCTGAGAAATGTAATTTGAACAAATATAGTTTTCTTTAAAGGTTGATAAATTTCTATACAACAGTAAACTAAAGTCTGCGCTATAATAAAGTTGCTTATATCTAGTTTAAAGAAATTATTAAATTATTACCTAAAAAATTTCTTAAAATATTTAAACTTCTTCTGGCAAAGTAACTGAATAAAACTAAAATTTCTTTAATTTAACCAAACTATATCAAGTAAAAGCTTTTGAGTAACTATTAGTTTGTAACTAATTAGACTGCTATGTTTTAAAACTTATAAACTTGATTTATTTATTTCGAGACGTAACCAACAAATGCTAGTCTATAAAAAATGTATATTTTGAAATAACTATGATATAACATTATCACGTCTCATTGGACAATAATTTTAAGGCTTTTACAAGCCTATTCTACAGCTTTTGCTGTTGAAATTAGTTTTATCATGGTTAATTTAGCAACCGAAATCATAAAAAACAAACTATTTTTGTTAGCTTATTTAAATGTTCAATAAATCAAATTTTAGATTAAAAAAGATATTAAATAACAACATTTTAATAGATTTCTATAGAAAAATTAATAATGTAAAGAATTCAACTGACCCAATATTAACTGTTAATTCAAAACATATTGTTATATTACGTTTATTATATTTGAACACCACTCTTATACAAGGCAGCTGTTGATCACATTAAATTTAAAACTAACATACCCTAAAACAATTTCAAACAGTTTTTAATGGCATAACCTTACCTTTAAAAAAACAAAACAAGTATTCATTCAGATAATAAAATTCTTTTATAATACTTCTTAATTGAGAAGGTTCACTAGAATTAAAGACAGAATACTAACTTGTTTCAAAATCTAAAAACTCGGTAAGTTTTAACTAACATATGGAACAAATATTTTTGTAGTAGTTTGAGTTAATTCCAAAATAATAAATAAAAACATTATTTTTTAACAAAAACCGCGTAAAAATTATTTAAAAAGTAGTGAGATTTTTTTTTGGCGTTTATTTTTGAAAAAAACTTTTAGAGAGACCTTAGCACATAATGAAAAACAGTTTTTTCCCTTCGACTTTACTTTTTGTAATCTTTTATGATAAAATTTTACTTTTTGCCCTTTCCAGAAGAGCAACTACAAAAAATTTCATTAAACAACTAAAAATGATAGAAGGAGTTTTGTATTAAAAAATGTGATAGCTCATCTGTAAGTTTGTATGGTGCCTGTAAGTATTTAGTATATGTGCTTGCAAGTAAATAAAGTACTTGTTTAGTTTTGGTTTTTATGTAAACAATATAGTTCTAATTATTAAAATCTAATGTTAGAATTTTTTAGATTTCAAACATACATAAAAAGGAATGATTGACAATATAAAACTAAGGTTAAAAGTAGAACTTAGATAATTGTATTTTTAAAATATATTATTTTTTTTTTCAGTTTTCATATGCAATACTGGTACAAAATACCATATTTAATATTATCCGAAGAATTTTGAATAACCAGTTTGTAAATAAACGTGACAAAATCTTAATTGTAGATTGAATACCTTAATTATTATTGTTTTTATCATTAGAACAATCTAATGCAGACAAACTGAATTTGTAAGGCTTAATTCCGTCTGTGTAAAACAATACTTTATCATTATGAACAATATTTTAAAAATTTATTTTATTTAACTCGGTTAAGTTAATTCTTGTATGCAAAAAAATAAAAAATAAGCAATACTACTATAATTTTTAAGTTATCTTTTTAAATTAAACAAACATGTAAATTTTAAAGGTTATGATTCATCAGCTTATACTTAGACAAAAATGTTTTTAGAAATTTTTGAAACATAAAAAAAATATTTTTTTTATAACTGACGTCTCAAATCACAATCTTTAGATTACAAACCCAAGCATATATTTTTAATATCAATAAAATAATCTGACCATCAGTTAACTAAAGTTTGTAAGGCGTAAACCTGCCTATATAAAACATTACTGCATTTTTAATATTTATGTAAATATATTTTATACAGCTTATTTTTACAGTACTTATATACTTTTTTTCAACTTTGATAAAAATATAAGGTATATTAAGATAATTGTGTAGATAAAAACAATAGTAACGTATAAAATTAAAATAATTTAAAGCTTTGTATAATAGTTTAACTATTTTGTTACAAAACTTTCTTTAAATTTTATTAATCAAACTATTTTTAAAGTTTTTTAGAGAGTTAAACAGTTTAATAGCTAAAAAACGATTCAAATTACTGAACTTAAATACCTAAAAAAACATTAAATGTGACCGTTTGTTTAATAAAACTAGACTGTTAAGTTTTTATGTTACCACAAACACTAGACAACATCTTTAATTTTAATAGTTGTTTGAAATGAAAATTTTTCGGTGGAATTTTGTCGATAGTTTGTAAGGTATTGAAGTACCTCTAAAATTATTTAACTCAGTAAGTTATTCTTATACAACTGCTGTTTTAAAAAATAAAATCGTTTTGACAAATTAGTTATAAGTATAGTTAATTGAATGGACAAATAATTTTTCTTCATTATTTAAAAAAAAATAACTAACTTTTGCGTTTTATGCTCTAAAAGTAATAAATAGAATTACTACAAATATTTGAAACGTGTAAACAAACTTTTTTTGCTTAATTAGTTTTTTTTTTGGTTAGAGTAAATAAGAATACTTTATTTGAAAAAATCAAAAAAATAAACAAAAACTTATAAAATAACCACAAATTACAAGCCATATTAACATTTGAGAAATGGTTCCTAGACACATACTTATACCAGTTAGAAAAGTATCATAAAAAATCATTTACAATCAAGTATCAATAGTAGGTTATATGAACTCATAATTATTTTTTTTTAATTACATTTTTATATAGTTATTAATTTGCAATAAATAGTCTAAGAAATATAAAAATGTCAACCTGGTAATGTTTTAAAATAATCTGTGGTCCTGTAAATTAGGTTAAGTATTATGGACAAATTATAATGGTTTACAAGGCAAACCATTGCTATTTAAACAATATTAAAAAAAAAACTTGGAATAAAATGCAGCCCAATTTTAGTATTTTTTAAAATAAATTATAATGTGCAAAACTTTTCTTTTTTATTTTACTTTAAGTGTTTCTTTATCAGTACATGTATAAAAAAACAGACCCTTTTTTTGGTTTTTTAGGCTATTGGTTTATGTTTTAAAAATTTTTAAACTTTTATAAAACAAAGCACTTATTGTTTTGAATGATTTTTTTTTTCAATTTAAAGATGAAAATTTATGCAGTATCAGAAATGTATATATACAGAGTTTTATAAACAAAGGATTCTTAATTTTAAACAATTACAGAATTTTTGTACTGTGTATACCCTTTTTTTATTATTATAATAACAGTTAAACTAGTTATTTTCAAAAACCATGAACTGAAGATTACAAACTAAACTTTAATTTTTGTGAACATAAAAAAACAAAACAAAGTTTGAGTAACGTTTAAAGTTTTTGAGGCGTATACCTGCCAATGCGGTAACTACTTATTTAGGGATAAGTGATATAAATATATTTTAAAAAAGTTTTCTTGTTCGAGTAAACCACGATATATGACTAACTGAATTAACTTTAAATTACGTTTTGTTCGTTTAAATTTATGTTTTTAATATTTAGAAAAGCAAGCTATAATCTCAAATAAAAATGAAATGCTCTGTTCATACCAAAGTTTTTTATATTAATTTACATATGCTAACTTTATTTAATCGAAGTTAACAAACCTTTATAAAATGAAATTAACCATACAAAAACTTAAACATTAATCATCATTTTTATAATATTGTTATTGACTAATCAGGTAAAAGTGATTAAAAATTTGTATTGTTTATTTACTGACACCCACAAGTGTTAGGTTACAACATTTTAATTTATTTGTTTGTTAAATTTAAGTTTAGTATGTTAGTTATGAAGTTTGATAGGCGAAATTTGTTTGTCAATTTATTTGAAACAAACAATTAACACTGGTATTAATCTACTTTTCCATTCAAACAATTTAAAAATGTTTTAGAATAGTTTTGCTTCATAAGCAACAATGATTAGTATTTTGTAACATTGCGGTCATTACAATAACATAAAAAATTTTTTTTTGTTTATATTAAAGGGATCAAAAAGTAAAACTAATAAAAAACAGAATTAAACAATTTTTCGTTCTCTAAACATATCGTGAAAATCTACAGTTTAAAAAAATGCTTTATACCAGAGTAAAGTGTATTATCTCTACATAAATCAGTTGTATTATGTACTTACAATCAAAAACAAGAACAGTGTAAGAAATAACTGGACTTGAAATAGTTTTCTTTAATGTCTGTCTTTAAATATAAACACAGTAGAACTAAGAAATGAACACCGTTTAAAATAATAGAGACTAAGTTACCTACCTAAATTTCAATTTAATTAATAAAGTGGTAGTAATTATTTGTTCATATGACCATAAAACTCACAAAAACTAACTTAATAATTTTTGATATAAACTTTAACAAACATAATTCTTTATTAAGTCTTTTATTTCATAGTTTGAATGGCGAAGAACATGCCTGTTATAAAGGATTTAAAATTCATGGATTTCTATGAGCTTGCAACAAATAACAAATTATAAATGCAAGTAACTGTTTATTGAATATTATAAAATATAGTTTTACTAGTTTTATACTTTAATTATACTTAAAAGTTATTAAGATTTATTAACGGATAATTAAATGATATTTCCAATTTATAAAGTAATTTATTCGTTCTGATCTTTTAAAGTTAAACATTGAAAATTTAAACAGTTTTATATACTACTTTATCCTATGCTTTTATAAAAAAAAAGTTAAATAAAGATAGTTAAAATATTCATATATTTTAATTTGTGTATTGAGACACTAAAATATATAGTCTTCTTAATTGTAATGGCTTTTTGTATGTACACATAATAAATATTAAAATAATTCTTTTTGTACAGCTTATTGCACTAACTTTCAAAAGTCTGTTTATTTTAATTTACGAATATTTTGATGACTCAAAGTTAATAACTCGTGAACTTTTAATAACTTTAAGCTTTACACTTTTTTTAGATTCACAGCGGCAGGTATAAAAGTTTGTAAGGCAACAAATGTCTCTGAACGTAATTAAAAAAGTTAAAATAGCAGCTTAGTTAAATATATAAAAAAATTCTTAAAGTGTATTGAGTACTTTTTAGTTATGAACTAATTAGAATCTAATATAAGATATTTAGTATTAATTAGTTTTTTTATTATAAGTAAAAGTAACTTCTAGACACATACTTACTCCCGAAAACGAAAAAAACAATAGTGTTAGAATAAGTAGGTTACATTAACTCAATATATTTCCTTAATATTTTTTACACCTTTCGTAAGATTATAAACTACCAATTTAGAAAAACTGTAAAAATACAAAAATACGATACATTTTCGTATTTAATTTCTAAAAAATATAATAACTTAAGAGAAAGTTTAAAAAGCATCGGTGCACAAACTGTTTGTTTAGTTACTTTATTAAAAGTTTTCGTAGAAAATAGAAACGTTTTCGGATAAAATTTTTATTGAAAATTTCATAAAAATCAACAAATATTATGATGGAATATAATGAAATTTAGAGAACTAGTTTTTGAACCTAGCGATAAAATTAATTAATTTAATTTAAAGCAAATATATGTCTAAAATGTTCTGGTACAATGAATAAAAATCTTTTTATAGTATTATTTTAGTTTTTAGCTTGTGACTTTAATGTAATAAAACCAGTACTTGTAGCTTGATTAGTACAACTTAAAATCAATTTTCTAGGTTTTTACTAATATTTTTTTTGCTGTGCAAAAAAAATATAAGTTTATACAATAAGATAAAGTGCTCATTCTCTAGTATTATTATTTATTTAACGTTAATTAATTACACAAGATTGTTAATACTTTTTTTTTTCAGTTTGAGCGTTTAAAGTTCTACAAAAAATTGTAAAAAACGAAGTTGTCTAAATTATTATAAATAAAATTTTAAAGAACTAATGGAACTATTTTTGTCCAGTTTTAATTTAATAAAACAATTATAACCATATTCTTGATGATTTTGTTATAAGTAATGATTAGAGTTTTATTCAATAACTTAGTTTTACATATGTATCAGAAATATCGTTTTACTTAACTTTGTTGATTAAGTAACAAAGCTAGTTTTTTGTTACCCAGTTTAAGAAAAAAACATATATCTTTAAGTGGCGTAACGGGGTATTTTTGTTAAATGGTGAGCAAAATTTACTTATTTCAAAATTTTTTCACTTTTAACTTCCTTTTAAGATTTATTTAAATCTTATTTAAAGTACTTTCATTTACTTAATTCTTAAATAAAATATTTCAAAGTTATAAAAATATATGAAATAGAGTGCTAAATATATAAGATCTTTATTATTTAAAATTTTTTTATTCAATAAATGTCAACTTAAGCTTACGCTGTTTGACCTAGAAGGATCTTCAGAGCTAAAAAATTACAGAGCTTTAAAATTTACAAATTAAAATTTAAACAAAAGTTCTAATGTTTAATTGTACTCTACAATGATACACTGTACTTATACTTTTGTATGGCTAAAAAAAGCTAAAAACAACAATTCATTAATTTAAGATCAATAATCATAACTCTTAGCTTTCAAACTAAGTTATATAATTTTGATAGTAAAAAAAATATCATGAAATCATATTAGTCAAATTTTTAAGGCGTAAACCTGCCTTTAAAACGTACATATATTTATTTATTACAAATCTGAATTAACTTAGTAGCCTTTATTCTTTTGCTAATATAATTTATGGTTAAATAATAACCATAATAATATTTTGTTATTACATTTTTAAATTTTTTAAATAGAACTGTTAATTAAACAGATTACAAACTTTTAATTTTTGTCTAATAATTACTGTTATTTAAAATTTTATTCAAAAAGAATATATTAGGTGAAAATTGCTCAGAAGAGTAATAATACACATTTCAATATGACAACATAAATAGAAATATTGAAACTTTTAATAAATTTTAACTTGATCAAAGTTTGCTAAAATAAAATGTGCAAAAGCTTTAATTTTTAATTTAAAGGAATAAAAAAATTACTAAATTTTTGTTGTAGGTAAAATAAGCATAATATTTAGATACTTATACATAATTATATATACCTGCCTAAAATGTGAAAAACTTAAATTTGTTTTTAAAAAGCTGCATTTTTTAATGAGAACTTAGTTTTATTTACTGCGCAACCATTTTACTTGTTTAAAATATATATCTATAAACTATAAAATAATAAAAACTTAATTACTAATATCCGGTTTCAAATATAAATTTTTAAGTACTACAACAGTTTTTAAAAATTTAATTAATTCTCTTGACAAAAAAGTTTTTTTATGATAAATAGAAAATTAAATGTTGGGCTAGTATTATTTAATAATTTCTATTCTTTAAAAAAATATTTTTATAGATGTTGTCATACTACATAAATTTTGAAAATTTAATAACTTATAATTATAAAATTTTTATTTCAATATAGTGTATAAAAATGGATAAAAATTATTTCAACTAAAATCATTTAAAAAATGTCTGTTAGACTAGTCTGTTGTTTGAAACAGTAACTTTTCGTAGTTTTATATATTTAAAAAACTATTAATAAAGTAATAACTAGCACATCTAAAGTTAAGCGTTATAAAAAAATTTCTTACATTATAAAAGTAAACAATTCAATTAGTCAATACTTCTAACAAGTAAGACTAAGATAATCTTTTTGGTGTAAATACATTTTTTTTTACCGAATTTTTAATATTTTCTAAACTTATGTGGTTTGTAAATAGTTACTAGAAACCAAGACTTACTTAGTACACAATTTTTTATTTTTTATTTATGTTCGTACTTTAGCATACAAATTTTATGTGTATCACGTTGTGATATTAATGACAATAAATAATTCCACAGCCAAATTTTTAATAAAGCAAGTTTTTGAAGAATAACTAACGCAGTATTATTTATCACTTTGCATAACACAGCATTTT
>NW_028139783.1:0-44576 GCF_965202585.1 Thalia democratica | reverse complement strand
TTTATTTTCAACAAATTTTAAGTTGTATGTAATTTTATAACTATCTCTTCAACTTAAGAAATCAAATCTAAATAATTTTAATTTAGTTTAAAAATTTGAACTACAAAATATATCTTTTCAGAGTGATGTTTTTTATCTACACCTTAACTTTTGTATGTTTAGATTTATTTGTTTAATATCCCTAGTGTAAAACTTGTAAAAGTAAATTTATACAGCTATCTAAGAAAGTTTAGTTCTTATTTTATAACCATTATACTCTAAGGGTGTAGAAATTGTAAAAACTAACAAATAGTTATGTAATTAAAGCTTTAATTGTAACAATTTCAAAACAAACTTTTCTAAATAAACCAAATTTCTTAAACTAAAATCACAGTATTTTATTTTGTAAAGTTTATGTTTTTCCTATTTTTTGTTTGAGTTAATACTAATAAACATTTAAAAAAACGTTTAATTTTTCTTATTCTCAGACGTTAGTAATTATTTTATAATTATTTTAATATACTGTGAAAAGTTTTAAAATCAATAAATGCACTTAAATTTAAAAGGAACTATTTTAAAATTTATAAAGGTAGTTTTAGTTTTATCTTAACAATAAAAATTGATTGAAATAATTAGAATACTAGCAAATTTTTTCTAAACTTTTGAATTATTATACTATAATAGTACTTAAACAAATCGTACTTTTTTTTGGTAGATAAATGATTTTGATTGATACTAATTAAATTATTTATAGCTATAATCTTAGATATAAATTATATAACTCAAATAAAAACAAAAACTTACTCAGTTAAAAATAAAGTATAAAGAAACATTAAGTATTTTTAATTAAAATCAAAAAAAAAAAAATAAAAGTTTTTACTGCGAGTAAACACTATAGATAATATTACAAAAGACATAGATAAATCTTTACACACAACTCCTTTAATTAAGAAAATAAATTTAACAAAAGTTTATAAAAATATTATATTGTTTTTAGAATGCTGTTAGCTTACTAAATAGTTATAGAAAAATATTATTAAGTAGAAGTAAATAAAAATCAAACAATTTCACAGGTATTTAAAGCAACAAAAAGAAAAGCACTTTTATGAACTGAAGTTAAAATTACAAAATCTCTGTAATTGAGTTAGTATTTAAAGCTGATATTTTTGTTGTCCCCATCATCAAATAATTCAAAAATACCAATTAAAATTTTTATAATATCGATGTAATATATGAAGCAAACTATAATGAAAACAATTGTCTGGAATGTTCTATTTAAGTTTAAATGATTCATCAGTAGATAAAATTCAAAAAGTCCTACAAGAATAAGAAATATTATGAAACAGTTCTGTGATGTTTGTATCATTATAAATACACCACTTCCGTCAGGAATTAACATCATATTAGTTTTTACCGTTTGGTATCTGAAAACAACCATAGTTAAAGTAATCTATAATACTATGAGTTTTTACTAAGATAGCTTACAATTGTAAAACTATTACAAAAAGAAATTGCGATTCAAAGCTTTTAAAATATAGTTCGTACACTTTTAAAAACATTAAACATATATTCTTACTTAGTAAATTATAAAAACTTAAATAACTACATCTTAAATAATAACATTTAAAAGTTTTAAGGTTTTATTTTTATCAACAAAATTATGAAACGTTTAAAGAGAAAAATATCTAGGGTGTGTAAAATTTTTGTTTAATTAAAATGTTAAATTACAAAACTTACAGCTATATACTATAAATAAATGTTTTTATTTTATATAAATCTAAATACTATTCGTAGAAATAAATTTTTTTAATATATATTATTGCTTGAAGTTTTTAACAAATGTTGTTAAACATGCTAGATCTGTTTTGTCATCAAACTTTTTGTTTCGTAAGTTATTTATAGCAATAATAAAAAATTTGCACATGATAGATTTCGATAAAAAAAACTGTGTCAGTTATTAAACTTCAATATATTTTAATTAAGAATAATGAGAAAATTAGATATTATTTATAGCTTTTCACAAGGTATTTTTATTAGATGTTAAACTAAGACTAAAGATTATGTATTAATTTAATCATTTTTATCTTTATTTGTAGTCTTTACTTAATTTCTTAATTTATTTAGTTTTTTTTATAACGTAATCCTATTAAATCCACACAAACATCAAAATAACGTTTTTAAAGTTATTATAAGACTTCTTCTTAAAGTTAAGTTTATTTAAATAATATTAAAGTCTTAAAAACTGAATTCTAATTTAACAATTTAACTTAAAAATACTTTAATTTTAATATTAAGCCATAAAATATTATAACTTAATTAATAAACAATATACGATCTAAATTAAATAAAAGAATATTTTTGTTATTTTTCTTTTTAGAAATCCACAAAAGTTTATGAAAGTATCTAACATAAACGATTAATTATAAAATTGTTTGGTCTTTCGTTTAAAGTTATGTTTATATATATTTTTTTGATTTATATGTGTTAGTTGAAGCATCTTACAAACAAAGTTAAATTTAGATGAACCGTTAGCATAAGGTAAAAAACTTTTTGGAATATAAGTTTTAAAAAAACAATAATAGATTTACTACAATTTTGTAACTAAGGTTTTTTAATTATTTTATTTCTTGCTCCATTGTCAAAAGGGTTTTATGTATATAAAGTATATATATAAATTTAATAGAGTTTAAAAATTTTTGTTGTTGACTATGTAAATTCAAAACTTAGATAGTTTACACAGTTTTTATTCATATTGCAATGTTTAAGTTGTTATAGTTGGTTTACAAATTTATATTCAATTATAAGACTAAAACAAATAAAAAACATAGTTTTACTTAAAATTAAATAATAAAACTTTAATGTTTTTTAACTAAAAATGCAAACCTAAAAAATAAACTTTTGTATAAGTAAACATTATAAAGAGTTCCCTTCCATGTATATAATTTTTTCTAAAATACATAAAAACTATTTACTTTAAACATATTAATTTTAGTTTTTAAAATATAAGATTTTATTCAATAATAAACATATCTATTATTGGTCAAAACTTTAATAAAAAATGAGCATTAAAAGAAACTACTATTAAAAATATAACTTAAATCATTTATTTTAATTACTTTCTAGTACCTAGATAGTTTTTTTTACATTCATGCACTTATTTTTCTTGAGATATTTAAATAATCTATAAATAGTACTAGACAATCTTACAAAGACTATAGTAAAATAACTTTGCTAAACATATTTACAACGTCAATCTTACTATACTTTAAATAGAGTAAAGCATAATTCATATGAATAATAAACAGTTTTTCAGTTTAGTTGTTGTTTTTATATTTTGTTTTGTTCTTATTTTGCTAAAGTTATTTTGGACTATGTTTGACAACTTTGTGAAAAAATACATATCTTTGTAATTGAACTTTTAAATTAATATATCTATATTGAGTTTTTTAATATTGTATACATTGTAACGACTTTATTGTTGAAAACAAAACTTAAAAGTGGTTAAGTAATGTCTAATATAAGGTTATTTTATTTCTTAATTAAATTTGCTGTGATAGACGGTTATTAAAATGGTTAGTAGTTTTAATAGTAGCTTAATTTATTCTTTACTAATTAAATGTTACTATGAATTGGTACATTTTGTTGTGCGATCTAAATAGTTTGTTAACAAGTTTAAGATATTTAGAGTTAATTATAATTTTGAACTGTAGAAAATATCATTTTTAAGCAAATTTGAAGTTTAAAAGCTTATTTTTGCGTAAACACACAGTTATACCTATTAAGAAAGTATGCAACAACTTGCTATAAACATGGCTACTTGTAATTCTGTAAAAATTAAAAAAAAATCTTTCGTTTAAGTAACAGTAAGTTTAAGTAATCCTTTTTATGAAAAACGAACTTATACACAATACACTTTTTGATTTTTATATAAACAAAGATTGATACTGTTTGATCTATAAATATGTTATTAATTAAAAAGTAGATGAAATTTTAATCACAAATGATGTAAAGAACAGTAGAAACCAACTACAACCAATAAAAATATAAATATTGCATCATTTGCAGCAAAAGCAAAAAAGACTTGAAATATGTTTTTAAAAACAATCAAAATATCACCACAGGTTGCGAAAAGTATTAAAGCAACACAAACCAGTCCTCTTTCTCTTCTGACGTTAAACGGTTGTAAAACATCAAACAATTTCCAAAGCCCTAAAGTTTGTAGACATAACAGGATATAGTTCTTTAAAAGTTGAAATGTAGATGATATTTCTTTTCGGTATGACATACAGATTATTACCAATACTATTATCCAAAATAATTTCATGTTATAGGAGATTTTTGCAACTAATTTTCATGCAATTTAAAGTATATTTCTGAAAACTTAATAGTTTTTGTTTATCAATTTAAAACTCATTAACTTAATATAATATTACTATTTTTTAATAAATTTCCAAAAAAAAACAATAACATTCAAATCTTATTACTTGAAGTTTAGCTGGTAAATATTCAAAACTGTTATAGTTAATCCTTAGAATTATCATAGCAAAACACTCATTAACTAAATTAGAAGTAAAAAATTTTCAAACTATTAACTTTTTAATCCGCTTAATTTTAGGATGTTTTAGCATTATTCCAATATAAATTTTTTTTATAAGAATATAAGTATAAGTTTTTTTCAATTTAGAAGACAATATTTATTGAACAATAAGATAATGTTTATTGAAAAATCGACAATATTTTTTAACAAAAAAATTAAAGGTTCATATGTCATACACTCTTATTTTTAAAAGAAATTGAAAAGTATTTTTACTAAAAGTTTTATTTTGAAACTTAAAGTGGACGGTTAGATGCAGAACTAACTTTTTTTAAATACAAAAGGTTTTTAATTTAATAAGTGGTTAGTACAAACTAAAAAGAAATTAAAACAAACAAGTTATTAATCTAAAATTAGAAACAAATAAAAAAGTCAATCTATCTAATTAAAATCAATTTATGTTAAACTCTTGTTTTTTTTCCATAATTCTTTTTATTGTTCTAGTATAATTTTAATAAGTTAAGTAAAATTAAACACAATTAAGTAACTTAAATTTATAAATTTAGTGTAAAGAAATATTATAAAAACCGTATTAAATTTCCAAAGAAAAATATTTGTTCAATTATTATAAAATACTAAGCTGTGAATTTGAGTTTTCTTTTAACTTTGCTTTTATATGAACAAAAATTAGTTGATAAAAAAAATATTGATAAATAAAGTTGTTATATATACTTATACAAATGTTTAAGGCAGCTTATGTATAGCATTGAAAACTGAAACAAACATAATTATTACAAGTTCTGACATACTATATTGATTTGATTTAAAGTTTAAATAACGATAGAATTGTTTTTTGAGTCTCTGCAGTGTTGTTTTTATAAAGCAGAGAGCTAATCACGTGGTAATCTTTTCATGAAAAACATTATTAAGATCTATACATCATTTGATAATCATCTACAAAGTTAATATTTTTTTAGTTTCTTTTCTGCCATAAAGTTATTGTAACAACTATTTTTTTTAACTGAAAAATAGTTTTTATTTTTTTATATATATAAAACATCAAACAAAATTCTTGTCTGTAGCCTTATAAAAGAATAACTGTAATCCTAATACAAATAGAATATTTTTTTATAACATATATAACTAGCTCACATGTTCTTGGGTTTAAACTAGATATAAAGAATTAAAAAAAAATGTTTTTTAATGAATTATCTATTTTTGTTTACTCAATAAAAAAACTTATTTGTTAAAACATAGTTAATGGTTATCTATAAAAAAAATCGTAACAGTTAAAACTGTAATGTCTATACTAAAGAGACAGTTTGTTGAACTTTAGATAAATTAAATACAAAGTTGTTATTAATTGAACATATATTAAACAAGTATTTTTTTTTTCTAAGTTATTAAAATAAGATAAATTTTTTATTTAGTAATTTGTTTTTTTGTTCCTCTAACAGATAATAATTCGTAACAATTTTCAAGGTGTCTAGGTCTAAAAATGAAGACAATTATTAAAAACAATTATTGGCAGCCAAAGAGTATATAGAAATAAGTAACAAATTTGTGCTATTGTTACGAACAATATAAGTTGATAAAAGTTTTTTAACTATGACTATGGTTATAATAATTTATTTCAAATGGTAATATCGTTTAGTAATGTATGACTTTTTTTTTCTAAACTGGTTAAACTTTGTTTTTAAACCATAACGTTAGCATAAATTAGAATAATTAGTATAATTTAAGACTCAAATTATAAACAATAATAATATAATTACAAAATTATCTATTCTTTAAAACACTAAAACTTAAAGTAAACTAAGTTAATTTTATGATCTAAAATTAAATTCTTTACTTTTTCACAATACTTTACGGATTGTACGTATTAACTTATTACAATGTTATACATACAAAAAAGAGTTTAACTTCAACGTCTAGCCATTTTAAAACCATTTAAAGTAGTTAGAACAATTCAATATGACCAATTAAAATATAGTTAAGAAAAATTAAAATAATTAGTATTATCTATAAATACAAACCTTTTGTTTATTATATTTAATGAAATCAAAATGTGTGCATTTCTATTTGTTTTTTCTTATAGCTTTAAAACTTTTCACAAAAAAAAAACAATTTGTCTTTTTTATGGAGTTCTCACTGCGATATTTTTTTAATAATTTGCAACTCCTATTTAAGTAAAAAACAAATATATAATCTACTAAAACAAACAAAGATGTTTGGGTAAAAAGTCCAAACATCGTTCGATTAATGCATCACAATTTGTAAACAAAAGACAAATCACGGGATCTAATAATGCATTTAAAGATAGATTTCAATACTTCGTAGCAATATTAGTATAATTTGGTGTAGACATAATGTATTTTACTTTAGACGAACTTCGTTATTAATACATTTATAGTTTTTATAAGGTTTGATTATCAGCTATAACCAACTTGAATTGTTTAGTACAATTTATATTTAAACAAAAAAAGAGTAATGATTATCACTTAAACATATGAAACATGATTGTATGCATATCATACAAAACTTCTACAGTATATTATAAAGAGTAAACAAAAATATATAAACCAGTTAATAAACAAAATTATTTTAAAACTTACGAAGTTGCTTTATTTGTTGTGTTTTCTAAAACAAAGATTGTATCATTGTATACTAAAATTAGAAATTTGTGATGAAACAAAATAATAATGCCGTATTCGGTATTCGACGGCGATGGACCGTATACAGTCAGTTAAAATTGTTTGAAAAAAAGAATTTCTTGGAAGTAATTACTTATACTTGTAAAAATATACCAACAGCTTTTTATAACACAGTGAGAAAAAGTTCAAACGATTTTTTGTCATATTGTTTAAATACATAATTAAAAGTAATTAAAACTAGTATCGGATAGAGTGTGCTTTAAAGAGATTACTACAAATGTTACGTATAGTAAAAAGGTAAAATGAAAGATACAGCTAACAGTCACGAACAGCAAAACAATTTGAACTTTGATAAAGCTTAGTTCTGTTGTAGTATTTGTTTAGATGTTTTCAAAAATTCTATTGTAGTGCTTTGCGGTCATATGTTTTTGTTATTTTTTAGTTCTGTTCATTTTTTAATCAGAAATTTAAAGAATATTGTTTTTTTTTTTTAATAATAGAATGACTAATATTTTTTAAATTAAATATTTCTGAAAGTTGTTCTTATTGCCAATATATTTGTTAATTTTCAAGGTTTCGAAAAATTAAATTAATCTAATTTTATTTGGTCTTGTTTGTACGAGTGGTTACAACTAAATCAGAGTTTTCAATATTGTGCAATTTGCAAACTAGTATGAGTTAAGATACGATTGCGCCTGTTTATAATTGTGGACGTTGTGATCTCAACGACTCGACAAGTAAAAAACCTCCCAGACCAAAAGCAAAGAGCTATGTATCAAAAAGTAAAAAAAGCCTTTTAAAGGTTTTAAGCACTTTAAAAGTAAAAGATGATATAAACTTTTCTTTGCAAACAGATTTAAATATTTTACGTAAATTAGATAACTAATCGTCTTAAATCTGTAGGTGTGTTTTCATAAAAACTCCAGAAATAAGTTTAAGTTCTATTAATGTTTGTTATTATATAAGTTCACTGTATTTATTTTTTTTATGAAAACGAAGATAAAAAAACATAAAAATGATAAGTAAATAATAAATCTAATTAAATTTCTGAAAAGTAATTATTGAATTAATTATACCCTTTTGGATTAATTACTGGTTTTTTTAATTTTACACAAAACAAAGGTACTTCATACATATTTATAAAAAATTGTTGGTAGTTAGTAGAACTTTTTTCTTTTGAAATATCAAGTTTAACGATTTATTTCCTACGAATTACTTAAGTGATTATAAAAGTTGTGTATGTTTTTTTCTAACAAATAATTCTTGTCATATCGTTTATGGAAGATAAAGAAGATGTTTTATTGCTAATAAATTGTTTAAAACTTTTTATACAAAGCTAATTTTTTAGAAGAATAGTTTAAAAATTTTGAAGAGTTTTATCGATTGTAATAGTTTTTCTTATAATTGTTATCTTTGTTCTATTTAATTTTTGAAAATTTATATAAGTGTCATAAACGTTTTTTGAATTGTGTTTATTGTAGCTGCATTGGCCTTTAACCAGTTTTAAATTGTCTTTCATATAATCTAAATACTAAAGTTTAATGTTATTTACAAATAAAAACATTTAAGTTGACATTGTTATAAGTAAAATTAAAATTATAATTTAAAAATATCAATTAAAAAATATACAAAAAGACTCAGTTCAGACATTTAAGCTGACATTTTGTAAATTATATAAACTTATAAAAATACATTTTATATTTTATTACATAATCCATCAAATCAACAATTTAAAACTATTTGAAAAAGATTAAGGTCGTTCTTGTAACTAGCAGCTTTATTAGTATTTTCAGGCTTATTTGCTGATGAATAAAATTACCTAATATTTAGTTTAGCAATAGAATAATTTTTCTTATCAAGATAAAATCCCTAACTATGAGTAAAATATAAACTATATTTAAAAGTAACAATAAAAAAGTTATACAAAAATATTTTATTCAGAATCATTATATTTCAAAGTTATTATTTTTACTTTTTCATTAAACATTATTTAAATACTAAACGTTATTTCAACTTATAATACTAATAATAACTATTATAATGTAACAATTTTATTAACAATATGAATAAAAATAAATCAAAATTAGTTAAAAATGGTCGGGATTACTAGAATAATACTTTGAATGAACGTTTAAAATATTTATTAATTAACAGCTTATTTCACAGAGTAACTTTGAGCAACACTATCACTCGATCAAAACATTTGAGTTGAAAAACAAACGTTTGTGTTAAAATTTGTGCAATTGTGCGTATTATTTAGTTCTAACAACCATAATACACAATAAAATGATTATTTCAACGCAGATTGCTGTATAAAATATAAATATTTTATGCAGTATTGTATAATAGTTTTTTTTTAATTTATGATCCACTTAAAAATTTAATTAAATAATTTCAATTTACAAACATCATTCTAAAAATACAGTGTACATGAATATTTCATTTCTAATAAGTATAGTTTACATTTTGTAGGACAGTTCTGTTAAATTACACGTTAAGCTTGATAGTTTTATTCAACAAATTCTGAACTACAAATGAATTTTTCTGTTGAAAGTATTTTGACTGTTAACTGAATTAAGTGCCTTTTTCTTAATTGTATTACAAAAGTCAATGAGTAATTTTTATTTGAACAGTGAACTTTAGGGAAGTGTTAAAACAGAAAAATAACTTTATCGGAAATGTGCTAAACTTTAATAGTTAAATTTTAATGGCCCAATTTTCAAGATTACTAAAAATAAATACCTTAATAATTTATGGTTACTCCTTGTTTGTGGTAAATAGATTATTATACTATAAGATATTTTGCTAAATATTCAGATAATGTACAGATAATTACTGTAAATAAATAAAATTGTTTTTGTATTTGATATTAAATGCTTTTTTTTTTTGTTTTTGTTATTCGTCTATTTGAAGTCGTCGCACTAAGTTGATATTAAAAGTTTCAAGATATCAATCTTTTACAGTAGTTTGTTGTATCAATTTGTTGTTTTTTACTTCGTAGTTTTAGATTGTACAATCAATCATAAGAACTTAGAATAATTTTTTCAAAGAGATTAACTATCCGAGCATAAAGCTTCTTAAAATCCTATTACAAGATATAAGTATTAACTTTTATCAAAAATGAAATACAACACATTATTTTAACAAAAAAAAATTAATGCTAAACAATTGAAAGACTGAAGAGTTGATAAACCTCTTTAATTTTAGTCTTTACCGGATGTTTTTTAAATTTTAAATTAGTATTTGTTTTATTTTCTGTATATATAAAATTGTATATTTTAGTTTAAAACAGCACAGTAAAAACAGCACAGTAAAAATACCATTTTAATTGTAAGCTTATTATAACTTTTATTTCAATTACAAATAATTTTTTTGTTCCGAATTACGACTACTTTGTCTAATTAAAGTAACAAATTTCATACAAAAAAGTTTGTTGAATTGTTAAAGCTTTATTTTTTCACTATATTGAATAATAAAAGTCTATTTTTTATATAAAAAACAAGTATGTTTTATAAATGTATCTATTTTATTTAGGTCTCTTAGCGAATTACACCTAAAAACAACTAAAAAATTGATTAAAAAAAAAGAAAGCCATTAAATAAATCTCAATTTGATGTTAAAAATATGTATAATCAACTATCTTGTTAATAACTGCGAAAACTAAGTTTAATATCAAACTATATTATGTAAGAACTTAACGAAGAATAAAACACTTTAGAATTTAGCCTACCCAAAAACACAATAAAAACAATACACAAATGCATTTAGAAACTAAAATTTCAGTTAAAAAAAAAGATTTTTTTTAATTAGAAGGTTGTCACCACAATGATGAACTTAATCATTATTACCAGTCACCCTCTTTGAAATCGGAAAGACCATCATCTCTAACAATGTTCTGCGGGTGATCTATATCTTTTGGTTTTGGGCGAATTGAAAAGCATTTCTGCTTTTTGAAATGGATCATCATGATGCTGCTGATTGCTTTCTCTAAAAGCTTCACCGGATCAAGAGGAATTTGGAAATCTTTGATGATTTTTATGACATTTGCTGTTTGGTATATTGTGTTGCTGTCGACTATATTTAAAAATGCTAGCAGGTAACTTTTTTATACATGTCTACTGATTTTATCATAATTTGGCTGAGTCCTGAGAAAAGCAGCAGCTTCTCTTAAAACATATGACCTGAGTTTACTTCCAAGATCATTTGCTGAAACTGTGTCAAAGTTAAAATTTGCAAAGTACTTCTTGTAGGCTCCTATTATCGTCTCTACGATTTTATCGAATATCTTGTACTTTCGTAATGTCAATTTTTTTCATTTTTGAGTTCCGGTTCATTAGTCTTTATATTTTCCAAGAGTGGCTATAACAAATACATAGCTCTTAATACAGTTATTTTTTTTGAGTAAGAATTTTTCAATAGTTTTATTAAGTTTTGTACTAACCTCAAAGACTGATTTAAAAGTTTACTCAACATGCTTATTCAACATCTTAAAAGATGGTTTTGTATTACGGGAGCGGGTCAGAATGACACAGCGACAAAATGACACGGTGCGTCACTTTGGCACGGCTGGTCAGTTTGGCACGGCGACAAAAATGACACGGTGCGTCACTTTGGCACAGCGAAAAATGACACGTTGGGTAACTCTGGCACGGTGCGTCACTTTGGCACAGCGACAAAACGACACAGTGCGTCACTTTGGCACGGAAGGTCATTTTTACGCAGCGACAAAATGACACGGAGGGTCACTTTAGCATAGCGACAAAATGACACGGTGGTTAATAAGGGAGGGAACGATTTGTTGTGAAACTTCAATCTTCATTGGTATTGACAACGATCTTATTTTTCTAGGAAACTTTTCGGTTTCCTGTCTTCTGACCGGTTTCGTAGAATCAGCAACAATTACATTGATTAACTTTTAAAACAAAGACCGCAGGAGTTTTGGATTGTAATTTCATAAAATAAAGTGAAACACGTAATGTTTATACCTTTTATTGTCCATCGTCGCACTTATAAACAACATACTCATTTTTAATAAATAGTATACAATTTTTCTTACTATTATAATAGTAAAACTCCGCAAAATAAAACATTATCGCAATATAAAAAATTGCTCGTATTAGATTGTTAAAGCATGTAATTTTCGACTCGATAACTGAACTGTTCTTTGGTATAAACTTTCGAGCGATAACCTTTTGTCGTTTTAGAAACAGTAATAAAAATAATTTTATGTTTCAACAAACTACTAGGTTAAAATATTAAATATATTTAATATAACTGGCTAGTTACTACAAAAGCAGCTTAACTCTTTATTTTTTAAAAACTAGAGTTAAAACACGCATGACTTTTTCTTACAACGAAATAACTCTGTTTTGAATTAGATCTTAGTTATTTTTTAAAACAATTTCTGATAATATTTAATTAAAAGTTTAACAAAAAGTACTAAATTTTATTCATTACATAATTATGAAAAGTCGTGAAACGTAAAAAATAAAGCTTAAGAATATTTTTGATTTTATACTATGACTAAAATTTTAAAGCATTGTATCATATATAGT
This sequence comes from Thalia democratica, assembly GCF_965202585.1. NCBI lineage: Eukaryota > Metazoa > Chordata > Thaliacea > Salpida > Salpidae > Thalia > Thalia democratica. Next base: position 31,854 of record NW_028139783.1, on the reverse strand, counting down.
TTCAAATGTATCAAGCTACTATAGTTTGGAAAAAATATAATAAATCTTTTGTTTAACTAATTACTTTCAAAATTTTACAATTAAAAGTTATACTACTGAAGAAGTTTAGTTTTGCTTCTAAGTTTGTTAATCCATGCTAAAGTGAAGCACCGTGTCATTTTGTCGCTGTGTCATTCTGACACCCACCCTGTTTTACTAAAGCCATAACTTCTATTACACTATTCAACAATAAAAACCATTTCTGAAAACAATTATAGTTGATGTCAGTGATAATGCACACATATATAAGCCTATAAGGTGATAAAGTCTAAAAAGCTTTTAAAAATACTTACTTAGTGAACTTAAAATAAAAATTTTTTTAAATTTACATTGTCAAAGAAGACAATAACAAAACGCTAAAACCTTACTTAAGTAAGAATATGTTTCGTAATTATATAACTTTAGAAATTAAAAATGAGTTGGTGAGTGCTAATATATATATTTCTTTTTTAATATACTGTTATTTTTGTTTTATGTTTAACTTTGTAAACTTCGACAAATGATTAGAAAAAAAATTTTGGAAATTAAAAATATAATAATTTTAAAAAATATATACAATTTTAAATGCGAAAAAATATGCATTAAGTGAATAAAAAACATATTGTTGATATATATCCTTAAATATTTTATTAGGAGAGAAGGTGAGATTTATACAAACTAAACATAATAAAAAAAATATATATAGTAGTTACTAACTTGATAAAAAAAAAACCTACCAAATACATTAAAGACAGTTGTTTAAGTTACTTTAAACTACCATTTGATAAGTGCCAATGTGTTAGTACTACTTCAGCAACTAAAACCAAAAAAGCAAAATCACAAAGAAAAGTACTTATTTACAAAACCATCAAAAATTTTGAAATATAAATCAAAAATAAAACTAGTTGAATATTTAGTAGTAAGGTAGTTTTAAAAATAACGACTTCTTAATATAATTACTGTAATATATAAGATTTTTAAGGTCATAAGTATGAAAAAATTAAAATCTGAACGCTTAATTTTGTTTATCGTAGTACAACCATATAACAATACAAATATTTTCAAGTACTACCAGCATTTTATCCCTTCAAGATACAGAAACAGCAATTGATATTAGTTAACAATTTTTTTTTAATTTTTATGTTTGAATTTAGAAGTTGTAAAAAAATGTTTAACTATTTTTTTTTTATTAAAATATAGCCAGATAAATCTTTTTATGCAATGCAGTAATCAAAACGAGAGTGTTATACGAACTTCTCAGTCTTAAATATGTTAAATAAGACTGCAAATTGATTTCTTCTCTTCAACTTTTGGCGGGTAGAGAACGACTTTTATGGCCGCTTCGAAAACTTCCCTCAATCCTTCCCTGGTCAGCGACGAGCATTCCAAGTATTTTCTAGCTTTTATGTCATTGGCTAGTTGCATTCCTTTTGTAGTGGATATGGGGTAAAGGTCCTTTTGTGCCAGTAAACCAAGGGTTTTCTGTTATGATCGAATCATTTTAACACTAATTTTGTAATCTTATACCACTTAAATAATTTTAGTAAATTTCAAATATTTATATTAGAAGATAACCTTGTATACTTGAACAAACTACTAATTACTTATTGTACCTTTTGATTTTAAATATAAAGCGTAGAAAAAAATCATATTTTTTTATTTAAAGTAACATTACTTTAATACGTAATCTCATTTAAATTTATTAATTGTAAAGTATATAGAGTCCTTTAAATTCTAATTTTAGCCATGAAGTATTATTGAAGTTGTTACAAGTACTGTCATAGTAAATGTTAACGAATCAAAAAATCATTTTTTAACGTGAAATATAAATAAATAAAAACATATGTTTTATCTTAATTTAGCACTTTATTTATAGATATAAATAAAGTATATGTAATTAAGTTAAGCTTAAATATGTTTAAGCGAAGTAGATTAACTATTGTCATATTAATAAATAGAACTTATTAGAAACGTAAGCAAACGTGGTGTTATGTAGATATGAGTAATTAAAATTTAAAAGTAAATTTTATTCTGACTGTATTAAATGGTTTAAGCTTTAATTATTATTTTTTTTTTTCGTTTACGAAATGAAAATTATAAACAGAATAAAATTGTAAACCACAATTATTTTTAATTTTAAAGCCTTGCTAAAAAATCTTTTAAAAGCTCTCTGTTACTATAATTAGAAATATATTAGTGTACTCAACCTAACAATATAAGGCACAAAAAACTCCAAAAATTGTATAATGATAAATACAATAATTTTGTTTAAACTTATTTTTTCTTTTCTTAAGTCGAAATTTAATTTATAAACTTATTTAATACCTATTAGTCTAAAACAGTTTAGAATATAATTGCATTTAAAAGTTATTTATAGATCATTAAAAGTTGCCATAAAAAAAAGGTCTTTTAGCAAAAAGGTCTTTTAATCTACCTCATCTGTCCTAAGATCGATCTTGGTTCCCACCAAAACTATGGGGACTCCCGGACAGTGGTGCATTAGTTCGGGATACCATTTTATCTTGACGTTTTCGTAGGAGGAGGGCGAGCTCACTGAGAAGCACAAGATGAAGACCTGAGTGCCTGGGTATGAGAGGGGGCGAAGTCTGTGGAAGAAAAATTGTCATTAAAGAATTATTTTCTTTAAAAAAGTTAAAACTTTCATTTCTGTAACTTTTTCTTAAATATTTTTTTTTGTTTTAAAATCTAGTAAACTTTTGTTAAACATACAAAAATTAAGTGAGTTAAGTATTAATAATGATTATATATATTAGATAACTACTATAATCAAGCACTAATAAAGATAATTAAGAAAACAAACAAAAAACTTTTAAAACTAAAAACTGTTCATTGTGTCACAAAACATATTATGACCTCACACTTGTCAACAAAAAATAGCTTAAAAGTAGTTCAAAATTAAAATGTTTAATAGTTTCATACTATGACGTAACAAAACAAATCATGACGTAACACACCTGTCGTAGTCTTCCTGCCCGGCTGTGTCCCACAAGCTCAAATTGATCAAGTGGTCGTCTACCACCTGATTGGCCGAGTAGTTCTCGAACACGGTGGGAATGTATTCGCCGGGGAATTCCCCTGCTGTGTAACTGATTAGCAAGCAAGTTTTGCCGACCGCTCCGTCGCCCACCGTCACGCACTTGATTGACTGTTGGATTTTTGTTTTCTTAATTTGAATACAAATGCTTTTTTTAGTATAAAAAATTATTAGTTTGATAAGACGTTTTTTAGTTTGAAGAATTCTGTAACATCGTAATACTTTGTATTGCTAAACTATGTAGTTTATTTAAACAAAGTAGTAATACCATTAAACAGTTAATAGTTTGTAAAAAAATCGAACGCATTTTATTGACTTTTGTTGTATATAAAATTTTCAAGTAATTAAATCTGTAGTGTTTAAAGTGAAAAATTCGATCACCTAACGTCACTAACTTAAAATGACTAAAACAATTTTAAATAGTATCAACGAAATCACACAAAAGCATTAACAATTAAGCGTTCGTTAGTTTACTTGACAGTTTGGAGAAATTCTTTGTATTGATAAGAATTTAAAGTTAACAAAAATGATTTATTCTTTAGTAATTTTAGTTTTTGTAGTTGCTAATTTTTAAAAATAGACTTTATTGACTGGCTTGAAAGTTTTTACTACTTAAAGATAAGATAAGCCATTATCATTAAGTATAGAGATAACGTTTTTATTGATATTATTAACAAAATGCTACTATCAACACGCATTTCATTCTGTTGACTAGAAAAATAGTTGAGCAAAACACCACGCATTTTATCGACTGTTGAGGAAGTGTTTGTTACATTAAAAATTAGTTAGTACGGTAAGAGGAGATAAAACATTTAAGTATCATTGATAAAATGCTAATACCATTAGGAATGTTATGAAAAAAGTTAAACATAAAAAAAAAAATGTTTTTAAACATTAAATAATTCAAATATTAAAACTATAACAACGCTTTTTGCTACTGTTTGGAAAAATAAGTATTTGCTTTGCAGAAAATTTTGATGCATAATATTTAAACATTATTAATTAGAAAAAAAATAACTAATCTCTACGCATCTTATTATTAACTTAAAACTATAATTTTTAGTAGTGAGTTTTTTTCAAAATAAGTAAAACACAACTAAAGCTTTTACTGAACTAATTTTTAACTCTGTTTAAAAACATTTTTAGTTTATTAGGAATAAAAGTAATTACTTTCAATTATTAATGCTTTCAATTTAAAAGTACATGTTCTATATAACATCTTGGTTATTTTAGTTAGATAAAAAGTGTGAAATATATGTAGTATTAATATTTTTATAAGTATTTAAAACATTTTAGCATATTTTATTGACATTTTTTAGTCAATAGTTTTAAAATAGATAAACATCAAGCATTGTTCGTTAATATTTTTATCTATAAAATGATTTAGTACTTTTTAAATTTTTTTATGGCAAGGATTGTTTAATTTCTATATTTGAAATTAACGAACAAAATTATTATATAAATAGTACTAAAATTGATAAAAACAGTTGTTTTTAACTTGTTCAAAATTGTTTTTTCATAAGCTTACAGAATAAAACATATGTAAATAATTTTAAAAAAATGAAAATTAACAAAATGTGTTTAGCTTTAAATAAAAAAAACTTGAGTTATCAATAGATAAACTAGTTAGGAAAACATTAATTTTTTGTCAGTTTAACAACTGTATACTTAAATTTTATTAAACAAATACTTTTGATAGCTTTTTGTAAAACAGATAAATAACGTTTTTACTTTTACAACTTACTTACTTTATTCGTACTTTTATATTTTGGCATTTCAGTTATTTTTAGTGTAAAGAAAACTTTACGGTTTTTCTCATAGTAAATAAAACTACTAAAAAAAATCGTTTAACAGCTCAAAAACAAATACTTTTATAACAAAACTTTTAACCGTTTTACCGATTTTTACACAATGGTAGACACATAAGTGATTGAATGCGAGTAAGTGAGAATAAACTATTGTTTTAAAACAAAAACGTGACAACAAGTTTTATAAAAAGCCAGCTATTTTAGAATTAAATTTTTTAAGCCTTAAAACAAAAAGAAATAAACCGTAAAATAATTAATGTTATCTTAATTTTACAAATAAATTTTTTTGAACATACTGTATGTAAAATATTGGTTGTTTAAATAAATTGACTGTAATCTACAAAAAAAAAAAGTTCTCTTCAAAGAAAAATTCCCAGAATTTATAAAGTAGTTTCAAAAAAGGTTTTCAAACACTTAATAAGTTAAGCACAGATTGAATTTTTTAGATAATTTGCATATAAGTTCCAAGCTAAAACAAGTAAGCGTATATTGTATTTATTAATTGAAAGTTTAATAAAACGTTTCTTAGCACTTTTTCTGTTTAAGGTTTAAATCAACATGCTTATTATGCGTAATTTTACGGCTTAACATTTACATATACAGCTTTTTTGTTTATATTAAAATTTTATTACTTTAGAATCTTCTCAATATTTTTTAATAACAAATTTACCTGCATGTTTTGCTTTTGATATTTATTGTAGCTTTAAAGTACAGTATTATTAAATCTGTAAGTATAAAAAAGTTAAAATGTTTATGCTATTTTTAATGGTTTTAGAAAAAGAATTGTAAAACTTTATTGTTTATACTTTTAAAATCACGAGAGAAAATGTTTGTAGAAATATTAAATTAGAGTTTTTAAAATTTAAAAGAATTAACTTTTATATCATGATAGCCATTGTAAGTTTAAAAAGTAAAGTGTACAATTAAAAGTGAAATAATTAAACTGATGAAAATTAAAGAATTTACTTTTGCATTGTTTTTTTTTCATACTAATCACTTTTAGATTATATCTACTATAATTTTGAAAACAAATAAAGCCTTAATATAAGTAAAAAAAACAATTTCAAATATTAATTTTTTAACTTGTTTTTAGTTTCTTGTGAGAATTGAGACTATAATAAGCAAAACTTTGAATAAACTAACAATTATATTTTTGCGTTTTAAACTAGAATGTAAAATTTGATCAAAATAAAACTGTTATATGATTTAACTAAAATTAACTTTTTAATTGCATTTTTGTTACTTAATGCAAACATATATAAAAGTACATTAAACTAGTTTTAAGTTTATTATTTATGATAAAACTACTGAAAACTGCTTATTTAAAAATCAAGAAAATCATAAACATCATCTAAATTTTAAGTATAACTTAGTTTGCTTGTATCATAATATAGGTCGTAGTAAAACTTAAAACTAAATTAAACTGAAGTTTTCAAAAAAAAATTGGTTTAAAAGTAAAACAAAAAATAAAATAAAATAAACGTTATTTTAACATGAAACTTGAACTGTTGTAAGAAACAATGAAATTTTATAAATGAGTAAGTAATGAGTAAACTGTCAAACTGTGCAGAAAAAACTTATTTGGTGAAAGTTTACCTACGTAAAAAATGTAACACATGTGCCAAATACTGTTCAAAACAAACCAATTATTTCAATTTACTTACTAAAATTGATAAAAAATAAAACATTATTCTAAAAAATTTCTAAACAACGATTAAATACAGTTGAATTGTAATTTAAACACTTGAAATATTAAAGTAAATGAGTATTTTGTAAACTTTTCATCAGATGATAGAAATACTTAAAGTAGATTTACTATTTTGTACATACAGTTGTGCAAATTACATTTGCAATATTACAAAAGTATTTATAACATCAATAAGTAAACGATAGTTATTTAGTTTTAAACAAATACAATAAGTAATAAAATTTTTGACTTGACTTATATTATTGTTCATTCAAGTATTTGTTATTTGTAAACTTTTTAATCTTTTATGAAATTTTTACTTACTAAAATTGATAAAAAATAAAACATTATTCTAAAAAATTTCTAAAACAACGATTAAATACAGTTGAATTGTAAGTTAAACACTTGAAATATTAAAGTAAATGAGTATTTTGTAAACTTTTCATCAGATGATAGAAATACTTAAAGTAGATTTACTATTTTGTACATACAGTTGTGCAAATTACATTTGCAATATTACAAAAGTATTTATAACATCAATAAGTAAACGATAGTTATTTAGTTTTAAACAAATACAATAAGTAATAAAATTTTTGACTTGACTTATATTATTGTTCATTCAAGTATTTGTTATTTGTAAACTTTTTAATCTTTTATGAAATTTTTAAACTGGGAACGGGTCACTTTTGCACAAGCGTCACTTTTGCACAGCGTCATTTTTGCACGAGGGGACACTTTTACACGAGCATCACTTTTGCACGAAGGGACATTTGTTCACGGCGATTTTTTTCTTGAAGACATTTTTTTAGGGCAGAATTTTTGCACAACGTCACATTATTACGGTGATATTTTTGCACAGCGACATTTTGGCACGATAACTTTTTTTACACGGAACACAACTTTAGTATGCAGGCCAATCAACAGTTATTTTAGCTAGTACGAAATCTATAACATAAAAAGAAACTGAAAACTAAAGTTTTATAATATACTTATATTAAAGTAAAAAAATACAAGATTTAAAATCTTAAACAACAAAAGTAAATGTTAGAAACAAACTAACGAAAAGATAAAATAAAATTGTTCATAAAAGATTCATACCAGGGACACAAAAAAAATATCTAACAAGAAAAAAGTAAGTTCAACAAAAAAAGACAATGGTGAAACATTCTAAACTAATATTGAAAATAAAATTGCAGCAAAGTAATAAAGGACCTGTATCTGAATTACAAGATGTAACAGAGGAAATTGAAATTCATGCGGACAAGTAAGATATTTTTTGTTTTGGTTAGAATAGAACTCTCAAAAAATGTAGTTAAATTTAAAGTACTAGTTAAGTACACATATAAGTTTTGTTATTTATTCTCGGATAGTAAAGACTAACTATGTATATATATATATAAATATATTTATTTAAATTTTATAAAAACTATAATTTAAACAGCTGTTTCACTTATTGAAATGTAAAATTTCATGTGATCGTCAGTAAGTTACAGTTTATTATAATAGTGAACAGAAATTTCGATTTTAGAATTTTTTATAATAATTATGACGTAGTAATGGTACAGTTTATTGTACGATTAGTTGAATTTGAAATACGCTGTGAATATTATTCTATGCTTTTTAGGAAAGTTTAAAAAGGTTATTTTGGAAGAATATTTTAAGCTATTAGAAAAAATTTTTAGGCTGTTGGGGAAAAATGTTATAAAATGCTATAAAATACTCGTGTTTGCCGCTTCGATTTTATTTTGTTTTATTATTTAGTTGGTTTTAATTTTGTTAAAAAAGTATTTTTAATAATGGATGCATATGTTTTGTCTTTCGCTTTTCTTGTTTAGTGTAACGTTCTTATCTGATTTTTCGATTTCTATTTTTTCTAAGTTACAAAGTTTGCAGCCGAATTAAGTATTGAATTTTAATTTTGTCCTGTTTAATTTTTCCCATTTAATTTTGTAGTCTGTATTGTTATCTTTTAAGTTCCTTATGTAATTCGCTAGTTCTGTTGTGTGTCTTTTGTTAATATTGTTGAATCCATTATCAAAAATACTTTTTTAACAAAATTAAAACCAACTAAATATTAAAACAAAATAAAATCGAAGCGGCAAACACTAGTATTTTATAGCATTTTATAACATTTTTCCCCAACAGCCTAAAAATTTTTTCTAATAGCTTAAAATGTTCTTCCAAAATAACCTTTTTAAACTTTCCTAAAAAGCATAGAATAATATTCACAGCGTATTTCAAATTCAACTAATAATACAATAAACTGTACCATTACTACGTCATAATTATTATAAAAAATTCTAAAATTGAAATTTCTGTTCACTATTATAATAAACTGTAACTTACTGACGATCACATGAAATTTTACATTTCAATGTGTGAAACAGCTGTTTAAATTATAGTTTTTATATAATTAAATAAATATTAAGCTTCAATTTGGTTTGTCAAGCACTATCGATCAGAACTTTGTATAAAACCTTTAATATATATAAACATATGTATATATATATAAAATTAAATACATAACATAGTTTCATATTAAAATAAGTTTTAACAGTTATTATTAAGATAATAGAAAATACACATTATTAACATTAAATTGAGATTTGTTTGATGGCTTTCTTTTCTTTAATCAATTTTTTAGTTATTTTTAGTGTAACTCGCTAAGAGACCTAAATAAAATAGATACATTTATAATAAATACTTGTTGTTTACATCAGTAATAGATTTTAATTTATTCAATATTCTGAAAAAAATGAAGCTTTTAAAAATTTAACAAGCATTTTTGTATAAAATTTACTACCTTAGTTAGACAAAGTAGTCGTAATTCGGTCAAAAAATTTATTTGTAAGGCCTTCTCAGGTAAGCTTAAAGGTATAACTAATTGAAATAAAAAATAAAATAAGCTTAAAGTTAAAATAATCTTATTAGTTCATATTTTTTGTTTTAAACTAAAACATACAATTTTTATATTAAGAAAAAAAAATAATTTAAAGCTTTTCCCGGTGAAAATTAAAAATTAAAATATTAACTCGTTAGTCTTTTGATTGTTTAGCATTAGTTTTTTTTAAGTTAAAATAATGTGTTGTATTTAATTTTTGATTAGACTTAATATTTACATCTTGTAATAAGTTTTTTAAGAAGCTTTATGCTCGAATAGTTAATCTCTTTGAAAATACTATTCTAAGTTCTTATGATTGATTGTATAATAAAAAAACTTTGAAGTATAAAATAACGAATTGATACAAAAACTACTGTAAAAGATTAATATCTTGAAACTTCTAATATCAACTTAGTGCGACGACTTCAAATAAACGAATAACGAAAACAAAAAATAGGCATTTAATAACAAACACAAAAACTATTTTATTTATTTTCAGTAATTATATGTAGATATCAAGTTATGTTTATCACATTGTATTGCAACAATTTTTGAATTCTTTTAATATTACCATAAAACTGTGAATTAACAAAATTTTTATGTTTAAAATTAATAACAAAAATATTTAGCAAAATATCTTATAAAATAATAATCTATTTACCAAAAAAAAAGGAGTAATCATAAATTATTATGGTTTTTATTTTAAGTAATTTTAAAAGTTTGGCCATTAAAATTAAACTTATAAAGTTTAGCACATTTCTAATTATGTTACATTTCTGTTTTAATACTTCTCTAATGTTCACTGTTCAAATAAAAATTACGCATTAGCTTTTGTAATACAATAAAGAAAAAGGCAATTATTTTAGTTAGCAGTCAAAATACTTTCACCAGAAAAATTCATTTGTAGGTAAGAATTTTCGAATAATATTATTAAGCTTAACGTGTAATTTAACAGTACTGTCCTAAAAAATCTATACTATACCCTGAAAATTAAATATTCATGTATACTATATTTTTAGAATAATGTTTGTAAATTAAAGTTATTTAATAAAATGTTTAAGTGGATCATATATTAAAAAAAAACTATACTACAATACTGCATATACTATATATATTTTTATACAGCAATCTGCGTTGAAATAATCATGTTATTGTGTGGCATGGTTGTTAGAACTAAATAGTACGCACATTTTCACCAATTTTAAAATAAACGTTGTTTTTAAAATCAAATTTATTGATCAAGTTATAGTGTGCTCAAAGTTACTCTGTGCAAATAAGCTGTAAATTAATAGAAATTTTAAACGTTGATTCAAAGTATTGTTCTAGTAATCCCGATTATTTTTAACTAATTTTTAATTAATTTTATTCATAATATTACTAACATTGTTACATTATAATAGTTATTATTTGTATTATTAGTGGTAATAACTTTTAGTATTTAAATAATGTCTAATAAAAAGGAAAAAAAAAATATTTTAAAAAATAATGTTTCTAAATTTAATCTTTTTGTATATTTTTTTATTGTTACTTTTAAAAAAATGTTTATATTTTACTCACAGTTACCGATTTTATTTTAATAAGTTTACTAATATTTTAGAAATCAGATAAATTTATTCATCAGCAAATAAGCCAAAAAATACTGATAAATCTGCTAATTACAAGAACGACATTCATCTTTTTCAAATAGTTTAAAAATGTTAATTTGAAGGATTATGTAATAAAATATAAAAATGTATTTTTATAAGTTTATATTGATATACACAATGTCAACATAAATTTCTGAATTGAATCTTGTCGTTTTATTTTTTTATAGATATTTTAAAGTTATAATTTAAATTTAACTTATAACAATGTCAACTTAAATGTTTTTATTTGTAAATACTTTAATATTTAGATTTTAAGAAAGGCAATTTAGAACTGTTTAAAGGTCATTGCAGCTACAATAAACACAATTTAAAATTCAAAAAATTTTTATAATACTTATATAAATTTTTAAAAAATTAACAGAACAATGATATTAATTATCAAAAAAACTATTACAATCACAGAAACTCTTAAATTTTTAAAACTATTCTTCTTAAAAATTGGCTTTTTATTAGTAGTTTTAAATAATTCATAAGCAATAAAACTTTTTCTTTATCTTCCATAAACGATATGACAAGAATGATTTGTTAAAAAAAACATACAAAATTTCTATAATCATTTCAGTAATTCGTAGGAAATCGATCGTCAAACTTAATATTTCAAAAGAAAAAATTCTACTAATTACCAACAATATTTTATGAATATGTATGAATTACGTTTTTTTTGTGTAAGATTAAAAAAACCACTTACTTATGCAAAAGGTTATAATTAACTCACTAATTACTTTTCAGAATATAATTAGATTTATTATTTTTAAGCAATTTTTATGTTTTTTTTGTCTTTTTCATAAAAAAAAATTAAATACAGTGAACTAATATAGTAACAAACATTAATAGAATTTTGAAATTTTTCCAGAGTTTTTATGATAACACAACTATAGATTAAAGACGATTAGTTATCTATTTTACGTAAAATAGATAAGTCTATTGGCAAAAAAAAAAAGTTTATTACATATCTAACCTTTAAAGTGCTTAAAATTTTTGAAAGATATTTTTTTTACATTTTGATACATGGCTCTTTGCTTTTGGTCTGGGAGGTGTATTGCTTGTCGAGTCGTTAAGATCACAACGTCCACAATTATTAACAGGCACAATCGTTTCTTTATTGATGCTAGTTTTGCAAATTGGACAATATTGAAAACTCTATATTAGTTGTAACCACTCGTACAAAAAAGACCAACTAAAATTGAAGTAATTTAAAATTTCAACACCTTGAAAATTAACAAACATATTAACAATAAGAATAACTTTCAGAAATTTTTAATTAAAAAAAAATTAGTCAATATCTTATTTTGAAATAAAAAGCAATATTCTGTTAAATGTTTGATAAAAAAAAGAACAGAACTAAAAAGTAACCAAAACATATGACCGCAAAGCATTACAACAGGGTTTTTGATAACATCTAAACAAATACTACAACAAAACTGAGCTTTATCTAAACTCAAATTGTTTTGCTGTTTGTGACTGTTAGCTGTATCTTTTATTTTAACTTTTTACTATTACGTAACACTTGTAGTAATCTCTTTAAAGTAAACTCTATCCGATACTAGTGTTAATTACTTTTATTTACATATTTAAAATATATGACAAAAAGATAGTTTGAACTTTTTCTCACTGTGTTATAAAAAGTCGTTGGTATATCTTTCCAAGTATAAGTTTTTACTTCCAAGGAACACTTATTTTTAAACAATTTAATTGACTGTATACGTCCCATTGACGTCGACTACCGAATACGGCATTATTTTTCTTGATTCATTATAAATTTATAATTATAGTAAACAATGATACAATATATGTTTTAGAAAAACACAACAAATAAAGAAACACTGTAAGTTTTAAAATAAATTTGTTTACTAACTGGTTTATATATTTTTTGTCAACTCTTAATAATACATTTAAAATATTTCTGTATAAGTTTTGTAAGATATGCATACTATTATCTTTCATATGTTTAACTGATAATCATCACTTTTTTTTTGTTTAAATATAAATTGTAGTAAACAATTCAAGTTGGTTATAGCTGATAATCAAAACTTATAAAAACTATAAATATATTAATAACGAAGTTTGTCTAAAGTAAAATACATTATGTCTACACCAAATTATACTAATATTGCTCCTAAGTATTGAAATCTTTCTTTTAAATGCATTATTAGACCCGTGATTTGTCTTTTGTTTACAAATTGTGATGCAATAATCGAACGATGTTTGGACTTTTTACCCAAACATCTTTGTTTGTTTTAGTAGATTTTAGATTTGTTCTTTACTTAAATAGTGTTGCAAGTTATTAAAAAAATATCGCAGTGTGAACTCCATAAAAAAGACAAATAGATTTTTTCGTTAAAAAGTTATAAAGCTATAAGAAAAAAGGAACAGAAATGCACACATTTTGATTTCATTAAATATAAAAAAAAAGGTTTGTATTTATAAAATAATAACAATCAGTTGAATTAGCTCATAAAAACATATTTTTTTAAATATTTAATGGATTACTTTTTTTCTTAATTATATTTTTATTGAGTATATTAAAATTTTTCTAACTACTTTAAGTGTTTTAAATTGGCTAGACGTTAGAGTTTCACTCTTTTTTGTATGTATAACATTGGAAGAGGTTAATACGTTCAATCCGTAAAGTATTGTAAAAAAGTAAAGAATTAAATTTTAGTTCATAAGATTAACTTAATTACCTTAAGTTTTAGTGTTTTAAAGGTTAGATATATTTCTGATTATAATATTATTGTTTATAGTTTGAGTCTTAAATTATACTAATTAGTCTAATTTATGCTAACGTTTTGCTTTATAAACAAAGTTTAACCAGTTTTTATTTAAATAAAAAGTCATACATTATTAAACGATAATACCATTTGAAAAAAATTAGTATAATCGTAGTCAAAGTTAAAATACTTTTATCAACTTATATTATTGACATTGGTTACTCATTTCTATATACTCTTTGGCTGCCAATAATTTTGTTAATAATTGTCTTCTTGTTAGACCTTGACACTTTTAATATTGGTACGAATTATTATCTGTTAGAAAGAACAAAAAAAAATACTTAATTAAAGTTTTTTCATATTTTTATAATTTATAAAAAAAAGACACTTGTTTAATGTTTGTTTAATTAATAACAACTTTGTATTTAATTTATTTAAACTTCAACAAACTGTCTCTTCAGTACAGACTTTACAGTTTTAACTGTTACGATTTTATTATAGATACCCTTTAACTCTAATTTAACAAATAAAATTTTTTTTGACTAAACAAAAATTGATATATCATTTATAAAATAATTTTTCATATTCTTTATATCTAGTTTAAACCCAAAAACATGTGAGCTAGTAATATTTATCATTTATAAATTTCTATTTTTATTAAGATTACAACTATTCTTTTTTAATGGTACAGACAAGGATTTTGTTTGATGTTTTATATATATAAAAAAAATAAAAATATTTTTCAGTTAAAAAAAATACTTGTTACAATAATTTTATGGCAGAAAGAAACTAGAAAAAAAATATTAACTATGTAGATAATTATCATATCAAGTATAGATCTTTATAATGTCTTTCATGAAAAGAGTACCACGTTATTAGCTCTCCGCTTTATAAAAAAAAAAAAACCTGCAGAGACTCAAAAAACAATTCTATCGTTATTTAGACTTTGAATCAAATCAAAATAGTATGTCAGAATTTGTAATAATTATGTTTGTTTCAGTTTTCAATGCTATACCTAAGTTGCCTTAAACATTTATATAAGTATAAACAACAACTTTATTTATCAACATTTTTTTATCAATCAATTATTGTTCAGATAAAAGCAAAGTTAAAAGAAAACTCAAATTCACAGTTTAGTTTTATAATTATAAAACAAATATTTTTCCAAGGAAATTATTACGGTTTTTATAAAATTTCTTTACACTAAATTTATAAATTTAAGTTACTTAATTGTGTTCAATCTTATTTAACTTATTAAAATTATACTAGAACAATAAAAAAATTATTCAAAAAAAACAAGAGTTTAACATAAAATGATTTTATTTAGATAGATTGACTTTTTTAATTTGTTTCTAATTTTAGATTAATAACTTGTTTGTTTTAATTACTTTTTAGTTTGTACTAACCCCTTATAAAAATTAAAAACTTTTGTATTTAAACAAAGTTATTTCTGCTTCTGACCGTCACTTTAAGTTTAAAAAAATAGTAAAAATACTCTTTAATTTCTTTTAGAAGTAAGAGTGTATGACATATGAACCTTTAATTTTTTTGTTTAAAAATATTATCGATTCTTTAATAGAAATTATTATTGTTCAATAAATAATGTCTTCTAAATTGATAAACACTTGTACTTATATTCTTATAAAAATATATTATATCGGAATAATGATAAAACATCCTGAAATTAAGCGGATTAAAAACTTAGTAGTTTGAATTTTTTTTACTTTTAATTTAGTTAATGAGTATTTTGCTATCATAATTCTAATGGTTAACTATAACAGTTTTGAATATTTACAAGCTTAATTTTAAGTAATGAGATTTGACTGTTATTGTTTTTTATTGGAAATTTTTTAAAAAGTAGTAATATTATATTAAGTTAATAAGTTTTAAATTAATTAACAAAAACTATTAAGTTTTCAGAAATATATTTAAAAAATTGCATGAAAATTTGTTGCAAAAATCTCTTATAAAATGAAATTATTTTTGATAATAATATTGGTAATAATTTGGATGTCATAACGAAACAAAATATCTTCTACATTTCAACTTTTAAAGAACTATATCCTGTTATGTCTACAAACTTTAGGGCTTTGGAAATTGTTTGATGTTTTACAACTGTTTAACGTCAGAAGAGAAAGATGACTGGTTTGTGTTGCTTTAATACTTTTTGCAACCTGTGGTGATGTTTTGATTGTTTTAAAAAACCATTTAAAAGTCTTTTTTGCTTTTGCTGCAAATGATGCAATATTTATAGTTTTCTTAGTTGTAGTTAGTTTCTACTGTTCTTTACATCATTTTTGATTAAAACTTTATCTATATTTTAATTATTAACATTTTTAAGGATCAAACAGTATCAATCTTTGTTTATTTAGAAATCAAAAAAGTGTTTTGTGTATAAGTTCGTTTCTTATAAAAAGGATTACTGGTTGTTACTTAAAAGAGAGAATTTATTTAACTTTTACAGAATTACAAGTAGCTATATTTATAACAAGTTGTTGCATATTTTCTAAATAGGTATAACTGTGTGTTTACGCAAAAATAAGCTTTTAAATTTCAAATTTGCTTAAAAATGAATTTTCTTACAATTAAAAACTATAATTAACCCTAAGTACCTTAAACTTGTAAACAAATTATGTGTATCGCACAAAAAATATACCAATCAATAGTAACATTTAATTAGTAAAGAACAAACTAAGCTAGTATTAAAAAAACTAACCATTTTAATAAACCGTCTTTCACAGCAAATGTATATTAACAAATAAAATAACTGTATATTAAACATTACTGAAACACTTTTGTTTTCAACAATAAAGTCGTAACAATGTATACAATATTAAATAATTCGAAATAGATATATAAATTCAAAGTTCATATTACGAAAATATGTATTTATTCATAAAGTTATCACACATAGTCCAAAATAACTTAAGCAAAATAAAAACAAAACAAAATAAAAAAACAACAATTAATTGAAATACTGTTTATTATACATATGAATTATGTTTTACTCTATTTAAAGTATAGTAAGATTGACGTTGTAAATATGTTTACCAAAGTGATTTTACTAGAATCTTAGTAAAATTTTCTAGTACTATTTATAAATTGATTAAATATTTCAAGATAAATAAGTGCATGAATGAAAAAAAACTATCTAGGTACTAAAAACTAATATAAATAATTGATTTAAATCATATTTTTAATAGTAGTTTTTTTAATGCTCATTTTTTATTTCAGTTTTGACCAATATTAGATAAGTTTATTCTTGAACAAAATCTTAAATTTTAAAAACTAAAATAGATACATTCAAAGTAAATAGTTTTCATGTATTTGAGTAAAAAAAAAGTTTTTGTATGGAAGAGAACTTTTTATATAGTATTGATTATTCATACAAAAGTTAATTGTTCTAAGTTTTAATTTTTGGTTAAAAAACACTAAAGTTTTATTATTTTATTTTAAGTACAACTATGTTTTTTATCTGTTTTAGTCTTATAATGGAATATAATTTGAATACACTCTCAATTAATACTGAAAAAATCAAAAATTGCAATATGAATAAAAAATGTGTAAACTATCTTAGTTTTGAATTTCTATAGTCAACAAGAAAAATTTATAAGCTCATTTAAATACATGTATAAAATCTTTATGTATATAACACCTTTTGATTATAGAGTAAAAATATTATAATTGAAAAACTGCAGTAAATCTATTTTTGATTTTTTTAAACTTATATGCTAAATTATTTTACCTAATGCTAACAATTCTTCTAAATTTTACTTTTCTTGTAAGATGGTTCAAGTAAGAAATATAAACAAATAAAACAATATACATATAAACATAACTTTAAACGAAAGACCAACCAATTTTATAATTAATCGTTTATGTTACTGCTTTCATAAACTTTTATGGATTTTTAAAATAAAAAATAACAAAAATTTCTTTCACATATTTTAGATCGTATATTGTTTTAGATCGTATATTGAAATATTAATTAAGTTATAATATTTAATGCCTTAATAATAAAACTAAAGTATTTCAAAGTAATATTTTGAATTAGAGTTCAGTTTTAAGACTTTAAGTTTATTTAGATAAACATAACTTTAAGAAGAATAAGGGTATAAAAAAACTTTAAAAACGTTATTTTTATGTTTGTGTTGATTTAATACGATTAAGTTACAAAAAAAAATTAATTAATTAAGAATTTAAGTAGACACTAAAATTAAAGATAAAAATGACTAAATTAATCAATATTCTTTAGTCTCAATTTAACATCTAATACAAAATACCTTGTGAAAAATTTATAAAATATATCAAATTTTCGCAAATTTCTTAATCAGATATAATAAATTTTAATAAACTGACACAGCTTTCTAAACCTATCGCTATCATGTGAAATTTGTTTATTATGGCTATAAATAACTTACGAAAAAAAAGTTTGATGACAAAAAAAACAGATCTAGCATATTTAACAATATTTATAAAAACTTCAAGCAATAATCTTAATTATAAAATTTGTTTCTATGATTTGAATTCAGGTTTATAATAAATAAAAAATATCTATTTAGAGTATATAGCTGTAAGTTTTGTTATTTGGCATTTTAATTAAACAAAAATTTTACACACCCTAGACATTTTTCACTTGAATTGTTTTATAATTTTTTTTGACAAAAAACTTTAGAACTTTTAAATGTTATTATTTGATATGTAGTTATATAAGTTTTTATAATTAATTAAGTAAAATATATATATTTAATGTTTTTAAAACTGTACGAACTATATTTTAAAAGCTTTGAATTGCAATTTCTTTACGTAATAGTTTTACAATTGTAAGCTATCTTAGTAAAAACTCATAGTAATATAAATTATTTTAAGTATGGCTGTTTTCAGATATCAAACGGTAAGAAATAATATGATATTAATTCATTACGGAAGTGGTGTGTTAATTATGACAGTGCTTCTGAAATAGGGTTCCGCGGAACCCTAGGGTTCCGCGACGTCTCTCAGGGGTTCCGCGAAGCCTTTCGAAATTTAAAAAATAAATTTGAAAAAAAACATAAATCATAAAACTTCAAAAAAAATGGAGCACATAAAATGGAAAACATATATAATTATAGCATTTATTGATCTGCTTAGTGTGTATCAAGCGGTAGGACTTTAAATGGGTATTCATTATTAATAGGTGTCCTGGTTACGCAAATTTTTGCAAACTTTTGAATTTCTATTTTTAGTGAAGTCATGAAAATACTGGTATTATCACTAAGCAAACAATGTAGGAGCAATGAACTTACGCATGCAAGGGAAGCAAAATTTCATTTTTGTCATGACAGACAAGATTGAGTTGTTTAAAAATAGAATTAACTTTAATAGAAAAGAAAAAGGTTAGCAATGGTAATTTTGCGATGTTTCACCGGTTTGATGAGGCCCATGAAAAAATGCATAGAGTTCATCTTCTCTGACGAAATATACAACCACTTTGATCTTTGGTCTATAAAGTTTCAACATTATTTTCCTGAAGATGCTCGCATCGGAAATTTATGGATTTTGAATCCTTTTATGTTTGATATTGCTTCAGAAGAAGTGAATCTTCCTACAGATACAAAAGACGAATTGCTGCAACTATCTGAAGATAGCAATTTAAAATTGAGTTTCAAAGGGAAGGAGCTTTTAGATTTTTGGATATGTGCAATTTCAGAGTACCCCGTTTTAGCAAAGCGCGCAGTAAAATTTATTTTACCATTCACCACCACTTATCTTTGCGAGTCCGGCTTTTCGCATGTAACAAACATTAAAACGAAGCAAAGGAACTGTATGCTGACTCCAACCTTATCTACCTGTCTCCGTATCAGTCTATCCAAAATCCAGTCGCGCATTGACATGCTTGTTGCTAAGAGACAAGTTCAAGTTTCGCACTAAATGTTTTTTATTTAATTTTTGTTAGGCATTTTACCTGTTTATTACAGTAATCTGTGAATTCGATTAGGTTCATGTTTATTTCGTTATTGTTTGTAGCTCTCATTTTGTTTTTATTATGGAAGGAAAGATTTTTATGACGTTGCGATTAATCATGTTTGCTTTCGTTTATTTATTATAGAATCATAAAATACCTATTGCCTCTGGCGCACTTTGAGTTTGACTCGACTTAATACTATTACAATTGGTATATGTTCTGACAATGATATAGTTTTGCTAAAAAATTAGTTTTTCACTGAAATTCTTTTGGTTTTGAGTAAATATCATATTAAACATTTATGTAAAATTAAATTAGGGGTTCCGCGGAAAAGTTTAAATTAGGAAAAGGGTTCCGCCACTAGAAAAAGGTTCAGAAGCACTGAATTATGATACAGACGTTAAAGAATTATTTCCTAATATTTTCTATTCTGATCGTACTATTTGAATTTTATCTACTGATGAATCATTTAAACTTGAATATAACATTCCAGACGTTTGTTTTAATTATAGTCTGCTTCATACATTACATCGATATTATAAATATTATAATTGAAATTTTTGAACTATTTGATAATGGGGACAACAAAATTATCAGGTTTAAATACTAACTCAAATACATAGATATTGTAATTTTAATTTCAGTTCATAAATAGTGCTTTTCTTTTTTTATTTTTTAAACACCTGTGAAATTGTTAGACTTTTGTTTACGTTCGCCTTTGTAAAATTTTTCTATAATTATTTGGTAAGCTTAACAGCATTCTAAAAACAATATAATACTTTTATAAACTTTTATTGAATTTATTTTCTTAATTAAATAGGTTGTGTGTAAAGATTTATCTAAGTCTTTTGTAACATTATCTATAGTGTATACTCGCAGTAAAAAACATTTATTTTTATTTTTGATTTTAATTAAAACTACTTAATGTTTCTTTATAGTTTATTTTCAGCTGAGTAAGTTTTTATTTTTATTTGAGTTATATCATTTAATAGCAAAGATTGTAGCTATAAAAAATCTAATCAGTATCAATCAAAACTACTTATCTACCAACAAATTCTATAACTTTAAAAATCTAAAGTTTAGCATTGGTCGATTTTTTCTGTTTAGTTTTTTTTAGTTTGCAATAAAGATTAAAAATTTCTATTACGTTTTCTTCATATTTTTGTTTTCAAATTTTAGTCTGCAAACACTTAACGTATGCCTAACACTGATCTTCCTAACTGTTCTCGCTACTTTTCATTATTTTTTTCTTTTTGTCAATAATAGTAAAGATTGATAGTAATAAACGTCTAAACATAGCTTTGCAGCTTCATAGCTTGCTGTTACATCGAGCAAACTAACAAGTTAAAAAATGATAAAAATTTAACATGCAAAATAAAATTTTAACACACTCAGTGCTTAAGCAATGTAATAACTCTTTATTAACATTTTATGTAAGTGATATTTATTTTTTTATTTTTACATTTAACTATTTACACATGTTTAAACATAAACTGTTTAAATAATCTATTTTAAACATTAAAAGATGTAAAACACAAAACATTAAAATCAAGTTCAGAAAATTTTGCATGGATAGTTTTTACACCATCTACGAAATCTATTTTTTTCTTGCTTTAGCCATCAGAGGAGTGACTGTCTTCTTTTCAATACTATCTCTTCGGGTTGGACAGGTCTTGTATACGAAATTGACCCTATAAAAGAAGCTCTGACGGTAGGAGTAAATGAGCTAGTTTCCTGAAAATGTTTCCTCTTGGTCCATACGGCATCAACAAGAACGATTTTGTTTTTAGCCAGATTGCATTTTCTTTTTTTGTTTAGAATTTTGTCTTTCACAGCTTGCATTTTGTCATCTTGGATTTGTCCGAGCTCTCCGTAAACTGATTTCCACGCAAGACTTTTTTTTTTGTCAATAGTTTCTTTTTCAAAGTCTGTTTTACAGAGTTGCTTTCAAATATAATTGGTGTGTTTCACGTTTGCTTTGTTGCCAGCTTCTAGTTTGTTCAACTGAACGGCAGAACAATTTTCTAATATCAGTCTTACAGTCTCGAATGGCAGACAAAACTTAGAGTTTACTGTGACGTAAATGTTCGATGTTAAAAGTCGTATGCAGTCTGCTGGAATTTGCTGAAAACCTGAATCATCAGTGCTAGCTTCTGACTCAGAATGTAACAATGCAGTTCTACCTCGTTTTCTAGAAGTAGAAATGTTAAAAAATTCATCATCATTTTTCAAAGAAGTATGTTGTGATGGTTGTGATATAATAACTGGTTTCTTATCTTTCACATAGTCGACTAGTTGATGCAGTCTTTTATGTGCATCAATACTTTCATCTACTACTGTTTGAAGTATATTCCGTTTCATGCCTTTCATACGATTCTTATTTAACGCCTCTCCGGAACTCATTTGTTTAGAAGATTTTAATATTTCAGTGGTAACTTTGATTAATTGATAAGATATCATAATATTTTTATGTGTAGTAAAGCTCACTAATTGTTTTTTGCTTCTCTTTTTAAATATTCTGCTAATTTTTAATGATGATATTTTAGTCAGGTATTTAACCTTAGTTAACAGCAAATTTTTAACTATTTTAACTTTTATAAATATAAGCTGGTTTGATATAACTCAGAATTTTTTTGCTTTTAGAGTGACAACCATGAAAAAACTAATTAATTACTAATAATGTGTTTCATTAAAATGTTGGACCATTGATTATGTTAAAGAATTTGTTTTAGATTTTCTATAACCCAAATAGGTATTGGTTTCATTTAATTATCTAATTAATGATTTTTTAAAAAATTAGAAACGAAAAATTTTAGACGCCAAAAGTTGTTTTCAAATGTAAATACTTTTAAAATATGAAAAAAAGGTTCATAGTATAAATAATGTATAAAATTGTCCCAAAAATGTTTTTCAAGCTCGGTTATTATAGAGAGTTGGGTTGAAATTAAAATGAATAAAAAAACTTTAAGTTTAGCTCTTTAAGTGTTTAAGAAAGTTAGTATTTTATTAAAACTTATGTATAATAAGTCAATGTAATTTTATTTTAATAAATATTTAAAATTTTAATTTAAACTATGTTTAGCTAAAAGTCATTTATAATTATTAAAGTAATTAAATTAAACATTTTCTGTAGAGTGACTAAAACTAAAATAATATCAAAATGTTACTAAAACTAAAACTGCGGCCCAGGAAGATTTTGGGAACTTGAATTTTGGCCCGCAAGCATGAACTGCCTGCCGACCCCTGATGTAACTGCAGCAATCTTGTTTATTTTGTTTACTTTGCTGTGGACTTTTACTTTTTTGACATTATATAGTTTGTACAAAAGCTATAAAAGATCTTCATTACTAAACATAAGTGCTAAAAAGGGTGTTTCTTTGGAAAAGCAAATGGGTTTAGTTTTAATATTCATGGTTGTTGCTTTTAGTCTTTTACCAACAATTTATTTTAACGTGTGTTAATACATAGCTCCTCAAAAAAACTCCGAACTTGTGTTTACCCTCAAAGACCATTTTATTAATGACAAAAGTTTGATTTTATCTGTTGCATTTTTAACAACTAACTCCGTTTGGAATTTTCACATTCATAATGTTTTAAACAAAAAGTTTCGATCTGCTCTTATCAAAGCTTTTTTTAAGTGTAAATAACTTTTTCTAACTAAACATCTTACTAAATAACTTATTATAACATTTTACAATAGTATTGCACTTAAAATAAACAACTTATTTTTTGATATATGACATAAAAAGTTTATTTAATTTACACAACAATTTTAAATCATACTATTTTGAAACATAAATATGTTAATAAAAACTAATGTTAATAAAACAACAAATTGCTAGTAATTACACCAGTAAAAAAAAATCAAATAAAAAAATTAAAACATTATTTAACACAAAACGAGAATTGGTAAGGTTAATGTACTACTTAAAATCTTTAACATTTATTTGTTACGTGATATTTAAGCTAATAAGTTCTGAAAAAAGAAGAAAAAACACTAAGTATTATAAACTAGGTTAATTTTGATCTAGAACTCTTCAAGTATGCATTTTAAATTAAAATTTTACCACTTAACTTCAAAAACTAACTTAATATCGTAGAAAAAATAAAAAGCCTTTTAACACTACTTTTTCAAATTAATTTTTTCTCACCAAATTGTAAAAGATATGGGTATAGATCTGTGGACTGTGGACTAAAA
Source organism: Thalia democratica (assembly GCF_965202585.1). Taxonomy (NCBI): domain Eukaryota; kingdom Metazoa; phylum Chordata; class Thaliacea; order Salpida; family Salpidae; genus Thalia; species Thalia democratica. Next base: position 7,906 of record NW_028139783.1, on the reverse strand, counting down.
GACCTGAAGACTTAGACTATGACCAATGTAAAAGGTATCAGGGTAATATGAGTGGTTTTTATTAGAATATTTAAATGGTAAAAATAGAGATAGGTGGCTATGTATTTTTTGTTTAGGTACTTTAGTGGTAATTACTTTATAACTAAGTCCTTAGTCCTTACCAAAAGTTTTAATTGATTACTAATGGCTTTTACTCAGTATAAAATTCAGTAATAACTACGGTTTTATCTTATTAAACTATCAGAAAATATATTTTCATAAGTTAAAAGTTCGTTTGTCCAGTCATATTTATTAAGTTTTTGATTAAATAATTTTAAGTAGTCAAGTTGTAAACAAAAGTACTGTAAAAAAAATTAAAGATTTTACTCAACTTTTTTAATTATAGATAAGAGTTAAAATGTACTTTCCTTTTATGTTTTTCTATATGTTTTTTTGCCGATAGCTGAATTTATAGCTATAAAAACACACTTGCAGTTGTAAAAATATTGTACTTAAAAAAACTTTGGAACAAAAAACCATTTACAAAATTTTAAAACGTAGAAACATAGTTTTCGATAGTTTAAGCAAATATGATTTTACCTTAAGTTTTGCCTAAAGATTTTAGCAATATATAACAACTAAATATGCCTTAATTTATTACTTGAAACAATTTTTTTTATTAACTATACATCTTTCATTTAAGTTATTCATAGTTAATTATCCTTTCTGTTTTGCTTTTCCTTTAGTGTATGTTTTGTATATCTTTTTGTTTTATAAATGTATAATGTTTTATATAATTAGATTGTCTTATAATAATTGGTTTATAGCTTGAAGTAGTTTAAGTTAAAAAGATTCATGTAGCGGTATGACCTATAAATTTTTCTACTCACTGGGTCCTTGAACATATTTTTAAGAATTGTTTTTTTTTTGTGCTCAAAAAACTAGATTAATCACAGTTTTGTCATTTAACTTTTGGTTTGATTAGTTTTTACTATAACTTATACTTAAAAATTCAAAAAATATACTTATATGCAATCTCAGTTTTAATTTTAAATTTCAAGTTACTTATACAACTAAACTTGAATTTTGTAACATGTATAATGTTAAAGAAAAAGAAATTAAATGTAATAATGTTTAAAAAAAACGAACTTAATTGATTTTTATTATGTTAATTATATTATAATTTATTTATAAAAGTTCTAACTATAAGATGAACAGAAACTTCTTTAGCAGCTTTTAATTTTACTTTGCAACTATAAAAGCAAGTAATTTAATAAATGACATATACTAATATTGATGCCATTAAGCAAAAAAGAAAATTTAATTTTTTTATTAAAGTTGTTATGAAAGTATAAAACATTTTTGCTAATTTTTGGGAGCAATCGATTTAGCTTTTGTTCGTACAAGTTACCAGCTTCTAAAAATAACCTTTCAAAATGAACAGATGATGTTTGTACCGAAAAATACCTTCATTCAAACTTGACAAGATGTATGTAGTTTTTCTTGTTTGAGGTCCACCAACACAAAGCTTACGTTTTAACTTCTTCAGCAGATAATTTTTTTCAGCAAAAACAAACTATTTTTGTCTCAATCTCTTGATCAGCTGAACCTGTTGCTATCATTTTTAGTGTTTGCACATGTTTCCTATTTAAATATAGAAAAGAACGAAAAAATAAAAAAATTTGGAAAATAATTTTTAGGTAGTTGAGCTTAAGGTATATTAGGCGTTGATAGAGGAATTTGACCACTTTGACTAGTTTCACAAAACTATAATTTTTTACTTCTTATTCTAATATTTTTATAATTTTTTTTTGAGATAAGCAGGGTAAAATTGAGTCGATATCGTTGAAGTACTGTTTTGAGTAAAAACAAGTCGTTATCATGAAGGGTTATTCGTGTGATGTTATTAGTAGTATAAAACCTTCTTTCGAAAGCATCGTCTATATTTTCAGCCAAAGTTGCGTAGGATGTAGAACTACTTTGACGTGTCGGACTATAAGCTTTAGGATAAAAAATATTTTTTAGTACTTTGCATGCGGGATTACACTTAACAGCAAAGCGTTGTTTATACTATACTGCTGTTATTACTAAAAAGGGTTTCGAACAGCTTGTTAAGGAGACTATCAAGTTTCCATTCATCAGCTGTAAGAATATTATCGAGTTTAAGTTAGTTGTTAGCCATGTAGTTCTTGATGTTTAATTATTTATTTAGTCTTATCAACACAAGGTAGGTTAATTTCCACCTTTTTATAACATCTTGTACAAGTAGCAAGGCTTTTCGCACTGACATAAGTGAACCTAAAGTGACCTGGCTGTTTTTAGTTCCTCGCACGCTGTGTAAGAATGGTTATAATGGACAACAGTTTTACGGGCCTTTAACATTAACACACGTATGTTATTATCTGAAAACAGTTAATATTTAGTTATCAGTTAAAGCGCAAAAATGAAGAGGGTACTGAAGAGGATTCTAAAAACAATATACAAGCGTTCATGTTAAATGCATTGTCGCGCAGAAAATTTGTTGAAGATTTGCTGTCTATTAAAGTTTTAGTAACTAAATAATCACAGAGCTGTATTTGTAGAGTTTTTACATTATTTAATATATTTATATACGTATAAAATAGTTAAAAAATAGTTAACAATATAACAAATTGATTTTTTTTTGAAAAATTATTTAATTTTATGGTAAATCATTGTTTAAAAAGTTTAAAGAAATAAGCAAACACAATAAAGATTTCTGTTAATACTAAAATTTATAATTTTGCAGCAGAATTTGCTACATCACCAATAACAATGAAATAGTTTTTGATGATTATACTATTTATAATTTGGTTAACATACATAAATAAATATCTTCTACAATTCAATTTATAAAGAATTATATCTTTTTTTGTCTTCAAACTATAGGATTTTGGAAATTACTTGATAATTACAAGTGTTTAACGTTAGTAGAAAAACCGGATTTGTATTTGTTTCCTTATAATCTTTTTAAACTTGTGTATGATTTTTGATAGTTTAATAAATTCAATTTTTTTCTACGTTTGCTGCAAATGATGTGACATTTCTAGTTTTCTTAATTGTAATTCGATTTTACTATTCTTTACAACATGTGTGAATAAATCCAATTTACATTTTTGTAAGTATAATGTGAATTGTTATAAATTCAAGTACTACTATACTTGTTTTAAAAAACTTAAATAAAGTAATTTTAAAACGTATATCGTTTTTTAACAATAAGTTGAAGGAAAATAATAAAAAATATAAACGTTTTTTATGTATTCATAAAACGACAAAAAAGTTACTGTATATTTTTGGCACATCAAAATAATCTTTAACTCATTTACATAATTAACTATATAACTTTTTATAATATAGATTATGTTTAAAAAGTTGAAGGAATATTATTTGAAATGTAAAATTCCTATTTATAGCCTTCTATCTTATTCTGTGTAACTGTAACAAAAATTTGAGACTTAATCTTTACTTTTCTTTACTTTGCTGAATACAAGCATTCAAAAACTTAATTGCTCCACCGATTTGAACTTTTCAGCTTTGAAGAACGAAACCACATGCCACTCATCTAATTAACTTGAAACTTCACTTAATTTGCCAATAAACATCTTTATCATAATTTCGACTTCAAACAAAGTAGAATGTTCATTACTGACGGCATTAAACGCTGAGGAAATACTGCAACACTTATTTTCCAAATACTTGATACCAACTAATAGTTCGAATTTTTGAAAGTCAATCCCTGCGTCCTCATCCAAGATTACTTTGAACAGATGGTTGTTAGACAATTCTGCTGCAAAGTCAACTACAAATTTTATGACGTCACCATTAGACTGAAACTCATTCATTAGTTAGACCATAAAACATTAATTTACAGTGAACATTCAAACTTGACAATAAATGAATGTCAGCAACATCGGTGTCACGAAGCTTTTGAAAAGCATCATAAAGTCTTATACGGAAAACGCTGTAAATAATCCGATAATTTCACACACTCATCCCGGACACATTATTGTTAGCAAGTAAACTTTGGTGGTCGGTTTCCTTTTCTGTATAAAATATTAGTCAAGAAAATAAAGATCAAAGCAAATGCGAGCCATTCCGGTTCAACATCAATTTTGAAGAAAGCCATTAGCCCAGAGGGAAATTACACAATGCTTATTCAAAAAGAACCTTCCTTCTGGAAACACAGAACATCAAAATTTTTCTTGAATTTTTTTTTCTCAACTTTACCAGAAAAGACAAACTTTTACAGTAGTATGTTTGATTTTCTCAGATAAGGGATACTACTTAGACATTTGCAAACAGGAGAGGTAAATCTTCTTAGAAACTTACGATTTTGAACAGTTAAGCGACCTGATCCATCAACTTTGACAACACATTGATGACAGTCCTTCACTTCAACCACCACTCCACTTTTCCCCCACTTGCTAGGAAAGTTACCTGTTTGATTTATTATCACGACATGATCACCGCAATTCAAAGGTGGCAAGGATTTTGTGTTCTCACTTATATTTTCCCGAGACTTAACAAAACAAATACTGAGAGATTCTTTCTTTTTATTCCAAATGTCACGCCACATTTTTGAGATCTGCGGGTTATTGTAAGTCATAACACTCTTTCTGTCGTACGGTATTGACTTCTTATCATTTGGAGGTAGGTGAGGATTGCTTTGGGATTTTTGCGGTTTTCGTCGCCATCCAGTGTGTAGAAATACATTTTTCTGTCCCTGTACCTCATTTTTCTTCTTGACGTTTTTACGCTCGAACATATTTTTGCTACGACCTCGGCTGCAAAAGTTATCAAAGTTTTGTGTATACAATCAACCAACTAGAAGTGCATTTGACTTATCAGCATAATTTTGGTGACTTTGATAAACTTTTTTACGGGACTTTATCCAGCATTGTTTGCAGGCAAAACACTCAATATACCTCATAATTTACTGCTCCAAGCAGTTGATTTATTACATATGCCACAGGTTATTTTACCATTTGGTTTTTGTGTGGTTTTCTCTGAGGATTTGTATGAGAAAACTGAGGATGTAACAGCAGGTTTCGACATTGCATCACGTGCCATCTATTTTCCTTCAATAAAACGGATTGTCTCATTGACATTTCTTACATCAAGATTTTCCTATCCTAGCACCTCTTTACGGATATCCTGATCCACTAAACCTGTTACTATGACATCTTTTAGGATTATGTCTGTAAAATCTATCATTTGATTACAGCATCCTTTGGGCATGACATTTACATGTGTACGAGCATGTACTGGCTTTTCCCTTTAAACGGGCAGCAAATGATCTAGTACTTTCAGTCAAATCCTGTCTTGCACTAAGAAAGTCTGATCGTCGTACAACAACTAAAATTGGAATAACTGCAAGCTGCTTGATCCTCCTTAAAAGCTCTTGCTCACTGAAATTTACTACATCTTCATGTCCCTTCAGAATAGCATCCCCTATATCTTCCTCACAGCACTGGTACAGTTGACGGCGTTTTTCTACATCTGTCATCTCTATGTTATCTTTAAAAATAGTCCACTTTTGTACAAATATGTTCCAACCCTCTTCATTGCAGTCTGTCCCTATTCTAGGACGGTCCATCTATGGAGGCTTTGGTTTTAAAAAATTTGCACTATTGTGAAAATTGTTGTGAATGATAAGCTAAGAGGCAACTACAGAGGCATCGACGACTGGTTTTTCATATGTGCAACTATCAAGAGGGCATTTAATCACAGGCATTGTTGATTCAATTCAGTTTGACTTTATCATACTTAAATATATCTTTCTTGGTTGAGTTTATTCACAAACTAGTTACAAGAATGATAAAGTCTGTAATACAAAACATTGTCAAACTTGGTAAATACTTATACAAGAAGAAATATTTCTTTAAAACCGTTTGAATTATCCACTACTAATTATCAATTTACTTTAGCTTTGTCACGCAACCAGAGTACCTTGAAGTTTTTGAAAACTCAGACTGGTAAAATTTATTTATAAAAACAGTCAGGCTGCCCAAGGATGTTTGAATTTTTTTGAAAAATGTGTTTATTGGTATATATGTTATTTAATATTTTGTTTAAATTTCGGTGTTTAGTTTTTGGGTTTAAAGTTTTATATATCTTAAGCGTGTTTTTAAATATTTTTGAATTTTGAATTTAGCAAAGTCAAACATGATAAAATTATACATTTTAATATCAATCGGAAATTATTTTCGATAAGACTTAAAAACTATTAATTTCATTATTGCTTTTATACTATTAAATCAGATGGATATTGTCATATGACAGCTGAATAACAAAAAAAAAAAAAGTTTTTTTAAATATTCTCGAACTTTGATTAAAAAAATAAAAATAAATTTTGTCTTCGAGCAGACTCTTAAAAGCACAAGTTTTTTTCGTATTTTTTTAAAAACTAGATTAAAGTACACATAAATTTATTTAAATCTTTATAAACTACTAAAATTTTACTTTTACGTGTTTTATCATTAAATATATATTGTTTATTATGACTTTAATCTAATTTACAATTCATTATTTTACTTGCAAAATTATTAGAAATTTCAGGTTTTTCCAGGTATTTCCAAAAACACTATGAAGTTTAAGATTTCGTAGGATTCCAGTTTAAATTTTCTTTCTTAGTGTTACAGATGTAGTTAAAACTTACGCAATGACCCTTAATTTTATGTTAAGTATGTGTAACAAATAAAACTTGAAACTTATTATTATTATTATTTTACCTGTAACTAAATACTTTTATTTTCAAAGTTAATTGTGATTTTAAGAATTAAAAAACATCACAAAAACTTTTCTTTTTAATAAAAGTTTATTGAACATAAAACTTAGCATTAGAAGCATTCAACTTTATAAAAATATCTAAACTTTGATAAAAAATAACACTAAACCTGAAGTTTAACATACAATTGAAAATAATTAAACTTTGTGTGTTATACTTGATTTTTTACATTATGATCATTAAAAAAACTATAAATAAATTAATAGGTTTTAAATTAAAAACAAACTAGTTACTAAGTGTAGCCTAATTAATTTAAATTTCAAGACCTTAAAACCTTTTAAAGTTTGAAATAAAGTTATATTAATGTAAACCAGGGGTCGGCAGGCAGTTGGTAGTCGCGGGCCAAATTTCAAGTTTCCAAAGTCTTCGCGGGCCGCAGTTTAAGTGACATTTGAATAATATTTTGGTTTTAGTTTTAGTCACACTAAAGAAAGGTTTTACTTTTATTCACCTTATTTATTTAATGACTTTAGCTATACAAAGAATGCCTATTTAAATTAATATTTATTAGAATAAAATTTACATTGACTAACATACTTAAATATTAATAAATTGTGTACTTTCATAAGCACTTAATAAGTTAAACTTAATACTTTTGTAATTTTACTTACAACCTAACTATCTATAAAAATCTATCTTGAAAGACAATTTATGGGTTACTTTTATACATTTGTCATAATATCAACCCTTTTTTCATACTTCTAAGAATATTTACTCCAAAAAAAGTTTTTACGTGTTTTTACACTCATTAGAAAATTTATTAATTAGTTAACTTATTAAAATTAGTACCTGTTTGTATTCCAGAAAGCTAAAACAAATTCTTTAACATAATTTATTCTCGAAAATTTTAATAAAATATCTTATTAGTAAATAGTATTTTACATGGTTGACACTTAAAAAGCAAAAATGTCTGAGTTGTATCAAACTAGCCTAAGTTTATTATAAGTTAAAAAATAGTTGTTACTCAAGCTTAAGTACCTAGTTCAAATATCATCATTATCAAAAAGTACACAAAAGTAAGAAAACAAGAAAAAAATAAATAGTAAACTACACTTCAGTCATATAAACTATTCTGAGAATTAAAAGATTTCTTTCAAGTTTTTGAAATAAAAGTTTCACACT